>NC_090319.1:303358997-303658997 GCF_040869045.1 Eurosta solidaginis | reverse complement strand
GAGTTTTATTTCATTTTATTTTATTTAAATTTATTTTATTTTACTTTGTTCTATTTTATATAATTTTTTTTTTATTTTAATTTATTATTTTAATGGAATTTTACTGAGTGCTACTAATGTGAGACAGTACCTTAGCGGTTATTAAAGCCATGAACTCTATTTTGGTGCAAGAGCTCATGATATATTTAGGAGTTCCTGATATGGTTTAAGGTGATTTGTGTCCCGGGACATAGCACCATTTTGGGTTACTGTAATGCGTAATTCTAAGCCCAGATAGATACAAATTTTGTCGATCTGTCGTATGCTACCGTATAAAAGGGCCTAAAGCTAGCTTATTTAATGTTGGGTAGACTCTATATAAAAGGAGAAACGAGCCCTCTTTGGCCGGAAGTGGATAGCAGAGAGTATGCCAACTGTAATGGACTCACTTAGATTCCTCTATCAATGGTGTTTGGCGAAGATCGTCTTAATATACTGGATCACCCTTTCTACTGCAGTTGCATATCGGATAATCTGGCTATTTCTGATAAAAAATTTCCTTCAAACTAAACATTAAGATAACTTCATAGATATCGCGGACAGAATTATTTATTCTGACCCAATTGGGCCTGAACAAACTTAGATGTAGGATTAAACTCTAGAAGCCTTAGTTTGTCTGAACCTCCAGATTTGTAGTTGACCGATTTCGTTCTCTTTTGGACTAGTGTTTTATTGCAGTTTATTTCGCATTAGTGTGGTTTTTCTTTCTTAGCACATATATTTGTTTGTGTGTGTAAGCACTTCGGATGTGAAAATGAGATTGTGGCATAAAACAATACCAAAAAAAGAAAAAAACAAAAACATTGCATAAATAAACTGCTACAGATGGAAATACCCCCGAGTTGAAACTTTCAACTGGCCACGACATATTCGTTATATCATGCTACACAAATCCTCAGTGTGTCACACACACACTCACACACCTACATGCGCACACTTTCTCTCTTAACAAAGACCAACAGCAATTGCATTCAAACTTAAACTGAGCTATTTATTTATTTGCTTAATAGTTTGTTATTTTTTGAGCTTCTCTGTATATATTTATTTGTTCGAATGTGTGGTCGTATATACGTAAGCATTATTCTTTTGGTACTGAGTTGCAAAACAGACGATGTGTCCTTACTGAAAATCTTTTGTATCAAGAAATTCACTTAAATATGGGATGGAAGCAAGCCAACAATAAAATGACAAATTTAATCAACTAGTCTATGGTTAACTGTGAAATACTTTTAACGCTTTAGAAGAATTATTTTGAATCCGCCTTTTGCTTTATGTTTATATAAAACAGAGTCCTTAAGCGCTCCCCTCACATGCTAGTTCTTGCGTTGGTGAAAACTAAATACCAGTAAAATGTTGCTTTTTGGTTATCCTTTCATATAATTGCTTTTGCGCCGGACAGCTTAAACGTGAGTAAACAACAACAACATTTGCAATTGAACTAAAACACCAACAATAATAATGCGTATGCTTTTGAGCAAATGTTCTAAACCATGAACAAATAACTGCAACGAATTTGTTGTGTATTTGTGCATGTGTTTTTGTATGAAAATGAATTGAAATTGGAATTTTAACTTGAAACTAAAGTTCGGTAATAAAATCGGAAATTATGTATACCGTTAAACAACCAAATGTCAAATGATTGAAAATCCATCAAATAAATAATTTATAAGTTTCAAGTAATCTGCACAAATTAAGCTGAAGCCTTAGCCGACGGAAAGCCATATCCACGCCGCTGTAATTTGCAGTGTACTCCGCCAACCAAAAAAATCCTGGGTAATGCAACAACAAAATAATACCAAAAGCTGTTTAAATATGATAAAATTGCTTTCCAAGCCATGAACAACTTCTCAGTAAAAATTTATCTGACTTTCAGCTGCGTTCGGAGTCCGAATAAAATACGTAGGTCTCTGATTTAATTTTCTAGGCTAAAAAAAGAGTACGACACAAATTGGAAGAAAATCACGGCTTAGAATTACTTGGAGGTAAATCGCGTTTAGTATTTTTTTTTAAATTAGTCATAGAAAGTAAAAGAGAGAAAATAAAGAGATGGAAAAGAACTAAGACTATGACCACGACACTTGTGCGGAATATTACAGCAGATTTATTAAGATAAAAAGAAAGTTTGTTCCGTTCTTATCCAAAAGCGGCCATAAGGTCTCATCATCATCCTGGATGATCCACAGAATAATCGTACTTTCTTCGGAAGGTACACAAGTCGTGGTAATACGGAGATGTAAGCCTCGATAATATCAGCTTCGTACCTCTCTTGAGCCATCTCATCAGATTATTTAATTCCTTCAAAATTGTTGTGCACGTCAACCCAGAGCACGAAGACATTGAGATTACCACTTTGATTCCTATTCTTCCTTATCCTCACAGGTTTTGAAGAGGGAGCTTGCTGGTTAACGCCATCGTCTAAACATTGAGATTATCGTTGTATGAATAACAGTGCGATAGAGCTGTACCCTCTGAATACGCTCATCAGGACACTCTTTGCAAAATGATTTAGTTAAAGAAGGAATTTTATTTCTTTTCAAGCTAAACACGCGATTATAAGGGTCTCACAGTTATCATGGTTGGTCACAGCAAGTTCGCGGTTATCGTAGTATATTCCAAATTTTTTTTCTGGAGGTTCGCCAGTAGTGGTCGTACGGAACAGTCACACTCATTACTATCGGTTTCGAAACTTCCTTGGACACATCATAAGAAAATTCAATCCCCTAAATATTGTGACGAACGTTAGTAGTTTCGATATTTCACTACAGTCATTTTGCTGCTAGTAAATAAATGCACAACAACAAGAAAGCAAGCAGCCACACATTCATGTAAACAGCAAACCTAAGAGCGAAGAGGAAAGATTAAGAGACATTACATGTACATCAGCCAAGAGCGAAGATGGCATCACTCACACATACATTAGGTAAATAACCATTTATGTGATACATAAACGAGGAATATATATGCAACTATTCGAGGGGGCTGCTCGTGAAAGTTCTAGACCCTAGGAGAAATAGGCAAACGAGGCAGCTGAGAGTATAAAAGAAGCGGAAGAATAGTCGTTCAGTTTGATGTTAACAAGCAATAAATGAAGTACGTGAGTAATTTTATTGTGAAGTACTACTGCCATAGTAGTTTTATAAATAAAGAACATTTTGCTATACGGAAACTTTGACTTACATATTTATTCGACAGTTCAGCGATTCGAATGATAACAAAAGGTGCAAAATAATCAAGAATTTCTTGAAATTCGCAGCAATATTGTTGTGTCCTGGCATTAGGAAAAGTAGTACATTAAGATGCGTAGCTCAATACTTTCATATACAAATTTTTTTAAGTTTGGTTATAATGTCTTTAAGGAAGCCTGTATATTATCACAGACTGTTACATTGGTCTCCTAAACTTAACTGTCCTAGATAATTCTTAAGGCTCTTTCTCTTTGGTAAAGACCTCTGCCGGTGAGTTACTTTAAGTAAAGCTCAGCCCCGCAGCAATCCAGCTCTTCCTTCCATTCCTCGCTCGCTGGGAACGGTGTGTGCTGTATTTGTTAGTCAATGGTTGCCGTAAAACACTTATCTCGCAACATACTTTAAATGAATATCTATTCGTAAAGACTCTGGTATAACAACATATAAGCTTTTTACTCGGTTGCTCTAAAAATTTAGATTTTTTTTTGCTGTTGAAAGTTATTCCTTTTGATTTGATCCATTAAAGCTAAATTTGCTTCTTGCAGGGCTTGCGTTGTGTTTTGTAAATTTTTTTTTGCGCTTTTGTAACATACTTTATTCCATAATTTTATTATATGGCTTATAAAAGTGCACTTAAAATCTTAAGTTGGCACATAAAGTTCTTATGTTATTTAAATTTACCTTTAGAGTCAGGCATTTTATTTGTCTAAAAAATCTCTTTTGGGATCAACCAAGGGATAAGCTAAGCTAAAATTCCCTAACAAAATAACTAAATAAAGAAGATAAACCAAAAATAAATCTTAAACATATTTTTTTATTTAACTTGACCCAAATAAAGTAGAGAACCCAATATAAATCCCCTTAAGAATTTCAATTCAACCCACTTGATACGAATTTGAGTTGATGATAAAGCGATCCAGTGATTTGGAATTTTTTGCCTTCTTAGATGTTTGCATATTTTTTATTTAGCAGGAGTGCAATCACTTGACCTTACGCACACACACACATACATATGAGCATGCAAGCTTAAGAGCTCACATATTAACCTAAACGTAGCATATTTGAAGGCGTTGTCATGAATAATGTAAGCGACAAAAGATGTTAGAGGTAGGTATAAGGCTACGTGGCTCGACAAAGGGTCAATAACAACAAAAGACTAAAAAAAGTTAAAAAAATAATATTTGTGCCCACTGACAGTGATTTTTTAATAAGCTACATGGTCACGGACCATTGCGACGGATGGCCGCAGAGGTGAGCAAAGGAGCCAAGAATAAAATGCGTAAACTAAAATGAAATGAAAAATCGTTAACCACTAGTTGAAGTTTTGTCCTTTTCATATATGTGCAGACATGTTTTATTGCTTTGTGTCAAGGGCAGTTTGCATCTGTGCGTTAATCAAAAATAAACAGAAGAAGCGTGTATTAAGAGATACAGGGAAATTTTTATGATTAAATTGTCAACGCACACATTTTGGATGCGGAGTGTGCTTTCAAGCGTTTTTGGTAGAAAATTTTCTAGTTCATAGCAAAATGAAAAAAAAAAAAAATTATTTTTTAAATAAAAAAAAAAAAACAAGTTAAGAAGTTTGAGTAAGGGCGAAAACGAAAAGTTTGTATCTAGCTATTTCCTCTAACATAAATTTCTATTGAGCATTCCATGAAAAAACGTGACCAGTTTTCTAATTGCTGTCTTTCAAAACTTTTAGTGCAAATATATTTGAAGTACATCACAACTCTTTGTACAGAGAAAATAAATTTATTATTATAATGAACTTGAAAAAAAAAATTCTCAAAAAAAGAAAGTTGGTTTAAAATAAGGCATGAGTACCAAGTACTCGTGAAGTTCAATTTGTAAATTTTCAGGTCTCTGTTTGAAACACTGTGGCTAATATTTAAAGTTTATTCACGTCACTATGCCGCTCGTAAATAAATGCAGCACAACCACTACAGCAATGTAAGTAGATGCGACAACAAATAAATACGCACACATTAACAAAGCAGTACATACACATGTACAGTAGATGAGATAGATAAATTAGCAACTGATAGTGAAGACTGCTCGCCCAAAGTCTAGACCCTAGGAGAATTATGCGAACGAGGCAACTGAGAGTATATAAACTAAATAGAATTAAAAAAAAAAAAAACAACAACACGCCGTAGTACAGAAGTTCGTGCCTCCGCTATTAAGCACAACTAGTTTTGTATGGAGTTATGTAACCTTCTTCAATAGTCGCTAGATGGGTTTCTTTGCGCGCCTAGCCAGAGAGCTACAAACATACAAGTGAAATAAATATAAGCATGTTAAAAAGCGGCGCAGTCCAAGTGATAGTTAATCAGTTAGTTTTTATAACGTTGTAAGTGAAGTACGCGAATAATTTAAATTGTGAAGTATTACTACTGAATTAGTGCTATAAATAAAGAAAATTTCATGCACTGAAGATTTGATTTATTTATTCAGAACAAGATAAGAAGGCAGGAATAATAGTAAGCTTTCTGTGATTCGTAAAAATATCTACTTTTTTTTTCTAAGTTAACAACAGCTCGCTCAGGGGTTGAAGGTTAACAAAAAAGGGAAAAACCTAACAAAGAAGCAAATTGTCTTGGGGTTTCTTTCTTATCAGTAACAATAAATTATTGTTTTTTACTCGGCTTCCTAGCGATAGCCAATTATTATCGGCGAGTCATTCCCCAACGGTTTAGGGGGTTCGAATATACCCGCAGTAGGTATGCCTGTCGCAAGAGGCGACTAAATTACCAAAAAGATTCAAGGGGTTGTGTAGAGCAACCCTTTCAGGTTGCCTGCGCAATATATAGGTTCACCAAACTCAATTGTCAACCTCACATATCCGTGGCGAATCTTGTTTCATTAACAACCGAGGTTCTGGCGACAACCAAATCCTTATGATTATAGGGGTGGGAGGGCGATATGGCCTAGAAGGTCGCATGTGGTCATAAAAGATCTTTCCCGAGATGGTCGGGCTTGGTACCGGAAGGTACAAGATCTGCATCCGGCGAAGGACCACCAACATCGATTACACTCCCCAAGGCCTTCGGGTAGTGTCCTTATCGCTACAGCAACAACAACAAAACATCGGCGAGTCATTGACTTGTTATCGCCAATAATCACATTCTTGTTGTTTTCTTTTTTGTTAATAAAATATTGATAAATTGATAAACAAAACGACCACTTTCCGATGAAATATTGCTAACTTTTTGAAAACAAATCAACAACTTTTTAGAAAGAAATAAATAACTTCTATAACAAACCGGTAAAAAATCTACAACTTTTCGCTAACCATTGTTGTCAGTGTGAAATATATTACACGTCGATAACAAATCGACGATCGGCGGCCGACGTGGTGTGATGGTAGCATGCTCAGCCATCCACACCCAAGATCCTGGGTTCACGCCCCGGGAAAATCAACATATAAATTTTGGAGACAAGTTTTTTCAATTAGAAGAAAATGTTTACAATCGGGGTGGCCCCTCGGCTGTGTTTGGCAAGCATTCCGAGTGTATTTCTGCCATGAAAAGCTCTCAGTGAAAATTCATCTGCTTTGCAGATGGCGTTCGGAGTCGACATAAAACTAGTAGGTGCTGTCCCCCAATTTGTAGGAATAATTTAAAGGCGCACGACGCAAACTGGGAGAGACTCTTGGCCTAAAATCTGTCCGGAGGTTATCGCGCCTTAGATTTATTTTTATTTATTTATAACCAATCGATAACTCTTGTATGTTTCGTTGATAACAACGACTAGTCGATATACAATGGATAAGGCGTCCATAATCCGAAGATAACAAACCGCTTGGATAACTAATTGACTAACATGTCGCCTGATTTCGGTTCGTCTTTCTGTTTGACTTCCAATATTACTTTTCCTCCCTTTCTTCCCCTTCTTCTTTTATTTTCCATTCCTTTATTTCACATCACCTCTCTCCTCTTGTCTAAATTTGTTGTATGATTTTGCTCTTATCTGACTCCAGCTATGATGAGTCATAGGGCTTTCAGATCTAGTAACAGCAAGTGGCATTGTTCCTACAAAGCTTCTCGTACTTGCTAAAAGGACAGAGTTGTTTAACAACATAGGTTCTGATAAACTTTTGGTAACACTACGCACACACTCAGTTCATGCGAAGTCCTCACGGACCGGTCAGTTAAGCCCAACCTAACCTTGCTCATATCAGCTCTACCACGTATGTTGTTCCCACATTACGTCACAGTTTGGTGACCACATTTTCTATTACTTTATGCAGCATAATTCCAAAGAATTAATACGCGGAAGCGCAGGCGGACGGTTGGGTGCAAAAATAACATGACCCATTAGATTGTCAAATAGACTAACCAACCCGATTAAGTACGCGGACATAACAAGCACTAGAAGTTTGCGGAATTTTGCAAGGTTAAGATCTAATAAATCAAAACAGAAAGCCATGCCAAGAACAACAATTAAACAAGTCCACCGAAAATACATTCCAATGACATACATACATACATTCACACATACACACAGGTGTATTCTTTGCGTCATTCCCTGCAATCTTAACCCTGAATTGAGGAAGCAGCATTAAGTAAAAACTTTTACAATTGCATAATCAGACTATGCTTTAAGACCTCGACACCATGCCGACACAGTGCAGCATTGCAGCAACATCAGCAACAATACCATTCAACATTCAGCATCCGTTATGATAAAATAAATTAAGAAGCGTAAGTAAACTTTAAACTTTGAACTGATGCGCTGTTAGGTGTGTAAGTTACGAGGTGGAGTTTGGCCTAACGTGCAATCACTGTGCAAGCAAGAGCAGAGGAAGGAGGGCTCGCGAAACATCCATGAAATCATGCAACTAAATGTATTCGTTGTATTAAGCAATTTGCAAATGTTGGCTGCCTCGTTAAAGGCAGTAGGTTGGTTTTGCTTAAACAAGAGCGAAAAATTTGAAGAAAAATGTGCGAATACTCCAGAGAACTAGAGAAATTTTCATGTTGTTTTGAAAAGTCAGACTAAATCTGAGAATTTTAATGGTTAATAATGTTTTAATTTTAATGGTTAATAATTTTTTTTAGCCGTTGGAAATCTTAGCCATTGCTTTATCACAATCAAGCTACTAAAAATATTTAAATTTACTAAATTTATCGAAAAATTATAAATAATCAAATAATTAGTCATAATTAAACAGGCAAAATTAACCAAATGATTAATCATAATCAAATAATAAAATTATTCGAATTAATAATCATAATCGAACAATTAAAATAATCATAATCAAACAGTGAAAGTTAACCAAATTATTAATCATAATCAAACAAATAAACTTAATCTAATAATTGGTGATAATCAGACGAAGGAATTAATCAAATGATAAATAAAAAATAATCAAATGAATAATAATAATCAAGTCGTTAAAAACAACCAAATAATTAATTCATATGTGTAATACTCCTACATTGCTACAAACAGCTAGGTACATTCCCAAACATCAGGGTGCCGATATATTGCTGTTTAAACGTTTTGGTTTTGTATTCAATAATCTAATGTACCTAAATTTTAATTTTTTCTTGTCACACTTATGCTGCTACAATCACAAAAATTTGCAACAACTTACAACTGATGCGCTTTGAACT
Source organism: Eurosta solidaginis (assembly GCF_040869045.1). Taxonomy (NCBI): domain Eukaryota; kingdom Metazoa; phylum Arthropoda; class Insecta; order Diptera; family Tephritidae; genus Eurosta; species Eurosta solidaginis. The sequence goes on along the minus strand of NC_090319.1, from coordinate 303,650,152 downwards.
GATGCGCTGTTAGGTGTGTAAGTTACGAGGTGGAGTTTGGCCTAACGTGCAATCACTGTGCAAGCAAGAGCAGAGGAAGGAGGGCTCGCGAAACATCCATGAAATCATGCACCTAAATGTATTCGTTGTATTAAGCAATTTGCAAGTGTTGGCTGCCTCGTTAAAGGCAGTGGGTTGGTTTTGCTTAAACAAGAGCGAAAAATTTGAAGAAAAATGTGCGAATACTCCAGAGAACTAGAGAAATTTTCATGTTGTTTTGAAAAGTCAGACTAAATCTGAGAATTTTAATGGTTAATAATGTTTTAATTTTAATGGTTAATAATTTTTTTAGCCGTTGGAAATCTTAGCCATTGCTTTATCACAATCAAGTTACTAAAAATATTTAAATTTACTAAATTTATCGAAAAATTATAAATAATCAAATAATTAGTCATAATTAAACAGGCAAAATTAACCAAATGATTAATCATAATCAAATAATAAAATTATTCGAATTAATAATCATAATCAAACAGTGAAAGTTAACCAAATTATTAATCATAATCAAACAAATAAACTTAATCTAATAATTGGTGATAATCAGACGAAGGAATTAATCAAATGATAAATAAAAAATAATCAAATGAATAATAATAATCAAGTCGTTAAAAATAACCAAATAATTAATTCATATGTGTAATACTCCTACATTGCTACAAACAGCTAGGTACATTCCCAAACATCAGGGTGCCGATATATTGCTGTTTAAACGTTTTGGTTTTGTATTCAATAATCTAATGTACCTAAATTTTAATTTTTTCTTGTCACACTTATGCTGCTACAATCACAAAAATTTTGTAGGCTGTCTTGTTTTGATTTCGAATTCAAAAGACATTGCGAGCATTTTCCATCAGCAATATAGGAGTATTACATATATGTATTAATCATAAGCAAACAATTGAAATTTACGAAATGATTATTTATAATGAAACTAAGTCAAATAGTTTATCATAATAATTTTTTCAATTTTAATAATTTTTTTTAGCCGTTGATTAAAAATAAGTTAATAAAATAGTCAGAAATAATTGGATATACAAAAAATTTATAAATATGTCATAAAATTAATAAATAAAAAAAAAAATTATGAACAGGATTAGCCTGGTGTCATTGGGCAACTTGAGGGCACTGCACTGCCAAAACGTTCAATTATTATTATTATTATATTATCGTTTGCTTGAGATTTGTCACAGTCAAGTTAATAAAAATACTTACATTAATTAAATTTATCGAAAAATTATAAATAATAAAATAATTAATCAAATTAATAATCATAATCAAACCATTAAAAAAATCATAATCAAACAGTGAAATTTTCTCAAATGATTAATGATACACAAACACATAAAAATGGTCTAATAAACAGTGATAATCAAACGAAGGAACTAATCAAATGATAAATAAAAATTATTAAATAATTAATAATAATCGAGCCGTTAAAATTAACCAAATAATTATTCATAAACAAACAACTGATATTAACGAAATGATTATTTATAATCAAACTATTAAAATAAGTAAAGTCGTTTATCATAATAAAATTGTTAAAATCATTTAAATAATAAGTCCTAATCAATTATCATCGTTCCTGTTTTGACTGCTTTACCACTATCCGAATGTTTTGGAAGTATATTGCGGATATGAGCAGTTCCCCACCCGATTAAATTCGGTACACTCTTTATATTAGCCTGCCGTCTCGAATTTTTTATGAACCTTCGGCTCTGTGAATTCAAGTCACCTCTTACAAAGTGTTTGGCGCAGGAACATTCTTAGTCACCAAACATACTGTTTTAGGATCAACGGGACCAGCGCGAAGAACGATGAACTTATGACTCTACACGAGAATATTCGTATTCAGCAATTTCGGACAGCGAAATAAATACCGGCTTATCTTCGTTAGAGGGATTTAGAAGAGAAGCTTCTGGTCTCTTTTGTCGAAATCTTTATCGTAATCATGCTTAATATGTCTAACGATGATGAGACGTCTTATAAAACTTTAGAACCCTGTTAAGCGTTTCAGCTAATTTTCAGTGCCGCCTTGAACTACCTGAATTTGACGTATCACTGATCAGGTCTGATGGTGAAAAAAATCCATGAAAATATACAAAAACTGAATACGCTGATAAGAAATCGAGATACCTTCGACATCAAATTGATAACTTTTTGATAACAGATCAATATTCTAATAATAATTCGATAACTTATAACAAATCGATCATCTTTAGGTAACAGATCAGTAAGAAATCGATAAATTTGTGATATTATATCGATAAATTCTGGAAAACAAATTGATATCTTTTCGAAAACAAATCGCGAACTTTTTGAAAACATGTCGATAGCTTTTTCAAATAGTTGATGATCTTTCGAAAATAAACCGACAACTTCGATAAAAGATCGGCTATTTATTGATAACAAATATAAAAAACCGATAGCAAGTCCTGCTTGTTTTGCCTTCATTTTCTGTCTGATTTCGCTCATATCATACATTATTCCCATGTTGTTGTTTTTGCTGTTGTAGCGATAAGGATACTCCCCGAAGGCCTTGGGGAGTGTTATCGATGTTGATGGTCCTTTGCTGGATGCAAATCCCATACGTTCCGGTAACAAGCACCATTAAAGCCCCAGCCCGACTATCTCGGGAATGATTTTGTATGACCACATGAAACATTCAAGGCCATACCGCCCTCCTACCCCCTAGATCCGTGAGGAGCTTAGGGTGACCAGAGCCTCGTCTGTTAAAGTAGCAGTATTTGCCACGGGTAGGTGATGTTGACAATTGGGTTGGAGAAGCTATATTTTGCGCTACACAACCCTTTGAATAAATTTGGTTTTCTAGTCGCCTCTTACGACAGGCATACCCGCCGCGGATATATTCTAAGCCCCCTGACCCGCTGAGTTAAAAATTGTTCCCATATTAAGCTACATTGGGCAACTGCACTTACGCTTAGATTATGAACCCCCTCATATCGTAACCATTTTAAAGCTCTTCGAAACACTGTGCCAAATACATATTCTGAAATCTTGCAACCAGCGCTTCAGCCTGCAAGTAACAACAATTCCAGATGAGCTTAATTGACGAAAACTTTCTGCACGTTTACGCACGTTGGCCTCGTACATTGCAATTATTGCGAATGAGAGAACAAGCACCACACCGACTCGTTTCTCGCTCTCATCCAAATCAGACAACCATAACAACCAGCCAGCAATAGCACCAGCATCAGCTCCAGCACAAGTACCGGCACCATCATCAGCATGCGCCAAACAGACATAAACTTGCGTAAAATAGAATTTACTTTTTACCTGCCCGTGTCGATTACTTACGAATATTTGCAACTTTCAATTAAGCAATGTTACACAGCAGAGATGTGGCATAACAATAACAATACGGTAACAAAACTTTAAACATTTATGATTAAACCCATAAGGTGCTGACCGTTTCTGTCTTGCCGGTGCAAGATGAACAAATTGTATCCAATAAAGATATATTTATTTGGTTGAAAGGTTGTAATTTCATATAAGCAAACAACAATAATAAAAGGCTAAGCGACTTGCAAAAAGGAAGACAGTACCAAAGGCATTCAGGAAATGAAAATGAAATAAATTCGCTTATTTCATTAATGATGAGCGCATACGAGTGGAATGCGAGTAATAGGTAGGGTAGTATATTGGTGACATAATGAAAACTCATACTATGGAAATGTTGGGTTAAGGTAGTACACGGACTGAGCAAAGCATAGAGCAACTCCAAACTGTTTGTTGAGTTTTTCGCACATTACGTTAGATATAACCTTATATTCGATATTAGGTGGGCTTGTTTTGCAGGAGTAAGAGAAATTTTCCCATTATTCTCCACTAGGCAGAGTACAATTAAATGCTATCTAAATCAGTGGTCACCAAAAAAAATTAAAATGTAAGTGTAATAGTGAGAACGAGAGCATGATCAGTAGGAAATTAAAGTTAAAATTACAATATGCAGAGGATGACATTATAGCAAAAAAATTTTGGAAAATTTAATTTTTGATTCGGAAATAGATTGAAATATTCTCAAGACCCTCAAATATCGCAAACTTAGAGGCGACCACTCGCTTAAAAAATCATATTTCCGAAAAGAATACATTTGCCGCAACCGGGGAAAAACAAAATCTTTAAAATATATGGAGCTAGTTTAAAAATTTAAAACATAAAGGTACATAAAATGTACTTGAAATTTTTTACTATTTCGCTAAGTTTTTTTAACAGTCTATAGTAGTTTTTTGCAGTGGTGAATTTAACGTTTTTTTTTGGCTTAGAAAAAAAGAATTCAAAATGAAATTGTTACAACTTTTTTTAAAATAACACTGGTTTACAGCCAAAATGCACCAGAGACGCCATTATTGAATTCCTATGTAAAATCAACCTCTGATTTTGAAAATCGAGGTTATTTTTAATTCTATGGTAACGTTTTTGAGATATATATGAATAACCGTTTTTTCCAAAAAAAAAAAAAAAACAAATTGGGTCCACTTAATCCTATATATCTCAAGAACGAATTCAGCAATTCCAAAACGGTTTGAAGCCTTTAAAAGGTAATAAAATTTGCTATAAACTGTGCATACAACACTTTTTGCTAGGCCCTGCATATTCAAAGAAAACGAACAGTAATTACGGATTTGTTCCATTCCTTTTGTAAAAATATAAAAAAATTTGTATTTTCCGAGGAAGGATCTCGAAAACTTTCTATTTTTTTTGCAAATTTTTTTTCTCTCTAAGCTCTATTTGATTACAAAAAAAAAAAATAAACTTTTATTCAACAAAATCGATGGGCTAATACAAAACTTATAAGCATTCAAGTAAATATATCCATTAAAAACTTAAGTACCCTACTGGTAAATATGTGTTAGTATTCGTATCTCAGTTAGTTAGCGAATATTAACACATATGTACCAGTAGGGTACTTAAGTTTTAAGTGGAAATATTTACTTGAATGCTTATAACTTTTGTAATAGTCCATCGATTTTGTTGAATGAAAGCTTTTTTTTTTTTGTAATAAAACAGAGCTTAGAGAGAAAAAAACAAATCCTCGCAAAGTACACATTTTTTTTATATTATTACAAAAAAAATGGAAAAAATCCGTAATGATTGTTCGTTATCTTTGAATTTGCAGGGCCTAACAAAAAGTGTTGCGTGCACAGCTTATAGCAGGTTTTAAATTTTGTCTTTTAAAAGCTTCAACCCGTTTTGGAATTGCTCAATTCGTTCTTGAGATATATATGATTAAGTGGACCCAATTTTTTTTTTTTTTTTGGAAAAAACTGTTATTTGTAAATATCTCAAAAACCTTACCATAGAATTAAAAATAACCTTGATTTTCGAAATCAGGGTGTGATTTTACATAGCAATTTCATAATGGCGTCTCTGGCGCAGAAAAAAATTTGGAATTTGTGATCCAGTGTAATTAAAAAACTCATTATGTATTGAAAAGTTATTTAATATAACATACCCAAAAAGGTAAAATCTCAAACCTAAACTTGTTTGGAAGATGAGCTAAATACGAAAAGGCCTTCATACCAGTTGCGTTTCCCAATTTAAATATTTCTCACAGGGAAACTTAAAATTTTTGCGACAGCCGTGCGCAGTGTCTATTTGTTGCTGTCTCACTAACGACTGGTGATGGAGAGTAAGAGTATGTGTGAATCTGGCTCAATTGAGCTATGGCACACCCACCAGTGATCTAAATTTATACGCTCTCTCTATCACATCTGTATTTATCTTATGGTGCGCGCAGTAACGGAATGAAGTGAGTGCAAAATATGTGCTCCTACTGCTCGATTACATTGTAAGATCGAAGGTAGCTCTCAATGAGTGGTGGTATTGTGGAACAAATATTACTCTTATGTTTTGGGAATAGCATATCAACACAAAAACTATCCAATACTGCATATGAATATATTTCGAGTCGCAGAAGTTGGGAGATATTGTAACGTGGAGACATAAAGCTCAAACTCTAGAACCAAAGATGCCTAATGTGCTTATTCTCGCGCTAAATTCGCTCAGCGTGGGTTTGGGGCCCTCAGGGTAGGCACCTTGTGGAGGGCTTAGCCGAACTCCATAGCATTCGATTGTGTGGCTTAGCGGTCTACGGACTGCATATTCGCAGTCCCGCTTTATAGGAGGACGGCCGGTGACCAAGAGCCCCTAATCGGTAAGGTGGCCATACGGCCAATACGAACAACTGAAAACCTTACGGCAATAAGAAGAATGAGAAAAGGATAACGAGGTTGCAAGCCATGGAAGACAAACGCACTATAAGCGATGTGTCGGACTTGGTGATAAAGTAGAGTAAGGAAGTGTAGCAGATGGATTAAGAAAGCTCTCTCGCAGTACCATGCAGCACTAAGAATAGTCCAATGCTAGGCAGCAGACCTCGATAGTGAGCGCTTGGAATGGGCGCGTAGAAGTGGGTCGAAGGCAACTCAAGGTTTTTCCCGCGCGAAACTGAGTACATTGACGCTCATTGGGGACAATGACGTATCCTTTTCCCTTTCCGATCCGTCGCTGTAGGTTATAATATGATATAGATTATATCACTTGCAAGCATTTCATTCACGCGAAAGTTGCAAGACCGCTAGTGCGCAAACTTCTCAAACTATTTATAACGACATACACTTATGTAGAAACAGTTTGCATTCCATTGATTAACGAATGGGCGATCTCTGATAAGGAAAGTATGTACCGTAAACACTTCACGTGAACAGACTTAATTTCCTTATCTTGCACAGTCACACCACTTTTGATCAGTACGTTCGTTTTTCCGGAGATTGACCGTGAAGGAATCTAGTTTGTATCCCCTTTCTTTTACCACCATGTAAGTAACCTGGGCACACATTTACCGATTCGTGCTATGCGGTTCGCCGGACATCGATTTTACCAACCACCGGTTGCTTAGAAATTGGTCAACCGATTACTCATCTGCGCCTTGCCAGCTTACAAATCCTATTCACCAACATCCACCGATCAACCAATTCGTCTGAGTTGTACTCGCACCGCTTGGAAGTAGATCTACCGATTCGTCATCACCGGTAACCACCAATCCACGGATTCGCCATCCAGGATTCACCAAAAGACGAGCCTTAATGTCAACTTTTCTGGAGTTTGAAAAGACCAACTAACCGGGTATCAATCCCACCAATCACCAGCTGCTTGGAAGTCGTTTTACCGCTTCTCTCATGATCGTCAGCAACCACCTGTCCAACCATCGCAGCCCACCCCTTCTGATTGATAAACACTTGTCTCGCAAACTCCGTCACCGTAAAGCTATACACCGTTCACCGATTGAGGTAGAATATACCTATCTGCCGATTCCACCGGACGCTGTCCACCGATCCTACGCCTGTCATCCCTTCTCGACTCTGGATTGACTTAGTCAAACCACAGCCTTCGACAAAACCTACCTTACAAACGTATTACTAGTTGCCATTACAGTTAACTCTATAAACTATAACATGCATGTTTTTAATAATATATCACTTCTGCAAATATTTCATGGGTTATTGTTTCGTAACTTATTTGTTGCAATTTTGTTTTGGCTTTTCAAAATCCATCATATTCTTATACGTTTTAAGCTCGTAACTGTGTTTAAAGTGCCACAACAAGTGTACTTATACCTATACCATATACACATGTAACAACACAAGTCAGCGAATGCCACTACATGCATATACGCCTAAAAATATGCTTAAAAGTTAATGCACAACAAGTCACAGAATCTTCAAGTGGCTGAATTACTTTGGCGTTTAGCTGAGGATTTAACCTTTGATGCCGGCTAAACACAACGTTTTTTGTATAATCGTCTGCATGTTTGGTTGGTTTGCTGTCTTTTCCAAACTCACTTTTGCTGTTATTTAAAGGTTTTTGTTTTAGTGTCGTTTAGCGCGTTGTCTTGTAAACCCCCACACCGTGTGCTTTCACCGTGTGCGTTATCAGTTGCAGGCATATTTAACTTTGCAAACTTAGTGCTAAAGATGTGTGCACAAAGTGCGGCGCTGACATGAACAACTTTGGCACTCAGTGACACAAATAAACTTGTGTTGCATATTTATAAACGTGTATGTTTGTGTGTATATCACTACATCATTTACAATACAAAATCATATTCAGCAGACAAAATTTAGCAAAACTTTCTAGCTCTCATCTCATGTCTGCTGTTACTCCCCTATCGTACCTACACTCAAATGCCCATGATTGCTGTTGTTTCCGTGTTTTCTAACTTTGTATTTGTTTTAATGCCAAATGCGCTCACCTGCACATTTCCTTCATTATTGTACCTATTCAAAAGTTTTCGGCTTCTTTATTCAGTGTTAAATTATTAGCAGCATGATAAAACGCTGGAGGAGAAGTTCTAGGGGGGTATGGGGCTACTTTTTTCAGTTTTTCATTTAGCCTACATTTTTTTCGTACGACACGGCGTTTTCTTGTTTCTTGTCTTGCATGGAAAAGACACGAAGTCACGTGTTGCGAATTTTTCTCTAATTTGCCAGACACTTACACATGTCAGCCGTAGGGAAATCAGCATAGCTCGCACACCAAGTTAAAACAGGAATGCTGTGCATAACTTTTTAAATATGACAAATGAATAGGGTGGTTATGAGGGTTATATGTGAATAAATGAGCTCGAGTTAATGGAAAAAAACGCAGAGGTAATCTCCATACGATGTGATAATAGTATTTTGTTGTCTCATGTAGAATTTAATGTTTTCTCTTGTTGCTTGCACTTTAAACGTTTATGCGTTTTTGAAGTATTTAAGAAGGATATTTGAATGAGCAATCTTTTGCACTTTAGGGGTGGACACAGAGCAATTTGCACGCAATTAACGGACGCAGTCGGTGCTTCGTAAATTTTTTTATATACAACTGGTCTTTGGTGATAATTGTGTTAAGATAATTATGTAATTTTGCAAATATGATGTAATATCACAAATTACTGTCGGAGATGTGGTAATATACTGCATGATATCAAATAACTTGACTACAGCGATTGTTGTAGGTTATCATATGATGAGGTAAGATATGATATCACGCGTTTTAAGCGATTTGAAACCACATTATGAAGTGTGATTACTTTCATTATGATATCCTGTATGCTTGCGCGATTGTATATTGTATGATACTTTGTGAAATCACATAATTTTACTATAGAAATTCTTGTGAGTTATCATATGATAAGATATGATATGATATCACTTTATCATTTGCAATTATTTAAGTTATCGTATGACAAGGTATGATACCGCACGCTATAAAGTGATTTGAAGCCAAATTAAGAAGTGTGATTACTGTCATTATATGTCATGTATAGCCATGTGACGTGATGTGGCGAGATATTATAATATATTATATGATACTACATGATATCACTCAATTTGTTATCATATGATATGATATCACTCGCTATAGAGTGATTGAAAACAAATTAAGAAGTGTGATTATTGTCATTATGACATGATGTATAGTTATGTGACATAATGTGGCAAGATGCGATGTGATAGTATATTTTATTATACTATATCGTAACATAATTATACTATAGCAGATCTTGTAAGTTATCATATGAAAATTTATGATGTGATATCACTCGTTATAAAGCGATTTGAAGCCATATTATGAAGTGTGATTAATGACATTAGCAAATCTGTTAAGTTATCATATGATAAATTAAAAAGATTTGATGTTATATTCCGATGTATGATTACTGCCATTATCATATCCTGAATGGTTATGTGACGTGATGTATCAAAATCTGTTGTCATGTAATGATATCACCACCATTTTACCTTGATATGGATACTTTTCGGCGTTTCTCCTGAACAGAGTTGTGTATGCATATTGGTTAGCCGATATTTGGACCTTGTAAATTACGGACATCCAGGACGATGGAGTTATACCGATTCCCGATCGTGAAGTTATGAATTAAGTTTCCGTTACAAGAAGGACCTTTTTTTGCTGGAACGTTTTAGAATATTAAACCGACCGAAGATATTCAAATACTTCCAATTGGGTCAAACTACATCGCGGAGTTTAAATTTTCACAATGTAGTCCCACATGTTGGTTCTTTGACCACCCTGAGTTTGAAATCACTTAACACTTTTAATTAGATAATGATGAAAATTACCATATGTCTTTTCTTGGAGTACATATCCGCATCGTATATATCTTCGGCACAAAAGTGACAGTACTTGGCAGTAAAACTTTTTCCAACCAAATATCTATCAAAATAACTTCACTTATCAGCTATGCTGTTTATTTGAAAAGCATCTTTTAATACTTTTTCTGTATGTTTGCGATGTCAGTCTTTGTATTCATGACACCAGGCAATCGGACGGCGCCAAATCCACTTGAAAGGGCGATAGTATTCCAGAGGGCCCAGCGGATTAAGGGGCTTAGAACATACCCGCAGTAGGCATGTTTTTGCAAAAGGCGATAAAAGTCCACAGAATTTCGAGGGTTTTGGGTAAGTACCAGAAGGTGCTAGTGCCGAAACGTACCGGACTCCTATCCGACATTCCCAACACTCCGCTAACCTTCGGGGTAGTGTTTTACAACAACAAAAACAACAAATCATTTGAAATACATGCCTTAAATTTTATTCGATGAAAGTGTTGCTGAGTAGTCATCAGAATTTAAAGGTCTCAGCCGAGTTTCGCTTCACTCTTCATCGAAAATAATTGTAATGTGATTCCAGCCGAGAAAGCAACACGTTTATGGGATTCACAAATTTATATACCGAGGGGATTTCTCCCACTTGCAGTAACTTTTCTCGCTGAAAATCATAGTTAGCCCTTAAGCGGTTTATGATGGAGTAGCTTAATTAATGCTCCGTCGTTTTGTAACCAAAGGTTTCACACGGTGTTCATGTTGCACTTAGGTCGTTAAGGAACCCCATAGTGCACGAACGCCGACTTTATTTTCGGGATTTAGCATCACTGCGCATGTAAGACTGCTTATTCAGCAATAGAAACACATACCATATGATGTGGTATGATTAATTTTTAATAGCTTTCACAAGTTACGTAGGTATGATATCATTCTATGAGTGATAATTTGCCTTAACTGTCGGCCGAAAAATCGGAGAACGCCATGTATCAGAAAATGGTTGAAAAGCAACACATCTGAGCTGCATGCTTTTGTTTTTATTAGTGTGTGATTTTTCGCTCTGCCCCCTATTATGTTGTGATATTATATCACATGATACATGATAAAGTGATATTGAGCTTATGTCTCTAATCATATGATAATACTACTGATGTCATATCATATGTTATTTTTATACAAAAGACTTTTATTTCTGTATTTTTATTAATGGATAATTCTTCCTAATTAAGGCAACTTCGTCTTATATTCTCGGAAAATTTTGGCTGTTTATCTTGTAGTTGCTTATGATATGATATGACTTTAATTCATCCTAATGTGTAACCGACGTTAAACCACACGCCAAAACAAAAACACATTTTCAGTTCGGTAAGCGTGCTTTTTTTTTAATCAGAAAGCCAATTAGAGAACAAAGCATTTTTTTAAATGTTTAGGTGTGCGGTGTTGTTGCTAAAATAATTTTGTAACCACAGAAATAAGTTACAAAGCCGCCAAGTCTCAGCAGCTGCAAAGATTTATTTTTAATTTTCTTTTTACTCAAAGGAAACTTTTGTCTGCTTGCTGTCATATTCCTTTTCACATTTTGATGCCTTTGGCAAATGTCAATTGTAGTCATAAAATGTGTGAAAAAAATGAGGACACATCTCCCCTTGAGTTTTGAGTTCTTTTGAGGTAGAAAGCAAACAAAAATTATTGACAGGTGATGACAATGTAAAAACTCATAATCGGTGCTCATTTTCAAAGGAATATTTCTGAGAAGTACTAAAATGTATGCAAATAAGGCTCTAAAGAGGCAATCAGGTTCTTTCATTCGTATTATGCAACTAAATGATTTCATAAATAATAAGAAAATACATATATCTTATTATTATGCAGTACTTATGTATTAAGTTTTGTACGATTTGGGACTTTAAGCTGACTGTCATTTAGCAAGGTTATTATTATTAAACCCCGAGTACTGCGATCTTTATTAATATATATTGTGCTTTGGGTGCACACGTGTGTAAAAGTCCACGTAAGTGGGGCTTTTGATCGCCATTCACCAAGGAATAGCCAGGGTGATTATTTTGCATGCCGTTAAAGGATATCACTACTCCTGGTCGCTAGCGGCCAGGTATTCTCTGGATAGCCTCTGAACATCCGTTTGATGGTGAGCTTATGTGATAAGGCGAAGACCTAAACAGACCACTCTGTGATAATTGGTTAAAGGGCTACCTGGAGGACCAGTAGGTGCGGCTGCGAACGGGCGCTGCTCGCTAATTTCCACAAATTGAGGACTAAGGCGTTGAGGTGAAGGACACATTGTGAGAAAGCCTAACAGGCGCATACTGCACGAAATAATTGCAGTATTATACGAAAAACAATCCATAAAAGGTTCTAAAACAGTCTCTTAACGTACCCGAAATAGTTATGAAATTATCTAAAAAGTGTTCCAAGTTTATTTTGCGCACAGCCTTGAAACAGAAAAATTAAGAACTTTTCAAAAATCATCACAAAATAGTCCAGTACTGATCCCGCAATAGGCTCATAGTGAACTGGAAACAACCCGGAGAAAGTCTGGAAATTATCCATGGATAGTTTGGAACTAAACCTGGAATGATTCCAAAATAACTGTATAATTATTAAAAAAAAACACCAACTTTTTTAAAATTTTTAAGCTGAAATCTGTATAAACCATGAGCGAACCATTACCCATACATATAGGTATAAAAGTTGAGACGTTTTGAGGACTGGTCGTTTCAATGTAGGAGCGTAGAGATGTAGCGTTTGTAACTCAATCACACAAGAATGACTAAAGTAATTTCATTGAAATTTAGCTTTAATATAGCTAGGAATCTAGAGAGATCTACTAGGCTTACCAAAAAGATTTAAGCGCAAAAAGAGTTCTGTAATGATCCGCAGAAAGTGCCGAAACGAGGCCCCCTTTTTCAAGTCTGTACCAAATATCATTGACTTTTATTCACGTAAGCCCAAATATATGACAACTGTTCAAGGCGTAGTTCTTCCACTTATCACTTTTCCAAAATTATTAGACGTCGATCTTTGTCATCCATTAAAAATAAAAAAAAAATAAAAAAATAAATGTAAGGCGCGATAACCTCCGAAGAGATCTAAGGCCGAGCTTCTCTTCCAATTTGCGTCGTGCTCCTCTTGATTTTCCCTATAAATTGGCCGGACGGGACCTACATGTTTTATGCCGACTCCGAACGGCATCTGCAAGGCAGATGAGTTTTCACTGAGAGCTTTTCATGACAGAAATACACCCGGAGTGCTTACCAAACACTGCCGAGGGGCGACCCCGCTTAGAAAAATTGTTTCTTCTAATTGAAAAACCTTTGTGATCCATTAGTCTAGGTTAAATAGTTCCAGATTTATGATGAAATATAAAAACGGTTCAGTACAATTCTTCAAAATTGTATGATGTATGTGCTCCATTTACTAAATATTTTTAATACTTTTCTGTGTATCGTACCAAAGAATTTTTTCAAGATTTTGAGGCATAAGCAAAAAGAGCTATTACTGATTAAATGTTGTTATTGTTGTAATAACGATAAACACACTCCCCAAAGATTATGGGTTGCTGAAGCTCTGAAGTTATGAAGCTTTGTATTGCGCTTATCAACCCCTTGGATCCTTTGCCGAAGTAATCTTGATAAGTAATCTTCCTTCTTTTCTTTCAGACAAGCGGCCAGGGAAATGCTAATATATATAGTATTGTGGCGAATATTAGCATCACTATGCTGTTAATAAATAATCACAACAACAAAAACAGCAAGCAGCCAAACTTACATAGAAGCGACGAAGAATATCTCACATACACATATGTAGTCATCAGCTAAGAGCAGATACGCACACATGACTAGTAGAAAAGCACAAACTACAAATATATATGTATATAGCTGGTAAACAAACATGAGATACAACTGTTCTCGAAATTCGTGAAATGACTAGACCTTAGGAGAAATGGGTGAAAGAGAAAACCGAGAGTATAAAAGCAGCGCAAGCTGAGGATTCAGTAATCAGTTTGATGTAAACACGCTTTTGTGAAGTACGTGATATTGAATTATAATTGTACTACTCCCCGTGTAGTCCAAATAGAGACCATTTTGCAATACTAAATATAGGAGCTATTTATTCGACAGTTCAGCGATTCGAACGTTAGCAGAAGGTGCATCATTATCAGAAATCCCCAGAATTCATTAGAGTATATATACCGGCCGCTCGCCCACTCATTCTCATTCTCCCTTCCCGTCTTGTTCTTCGTATCCTTGCTATTCTAGTTCTCTCTTCCCTCTTATACTCGATCCTTAAAATTGTTCTCATTCTACCCCGTTCTTTCTATTTCCATCGCGCTATCTCTTTTCCTTTATCTCTTTCCTAAAACGTCGCCTTTCACAATGAAAGTAATCAATTTGTTGACTGTTCTCTCTACCTCTCACTCTCTCATTATCTTTAACATTTTCATCTGCATCGTGCTCTTTCTCTCTCTCCATGTCTTACTCATTCTCTCAAAACCATTGCTGTTTTCCATACCTCTAGTTCTCTTCATCTGTATATACCCTAAACTTTTGAAAAGTGCTTCGTTGGGAAGTTATCACTCTTGGAAAAGCTAGAGAGTGTAAATCTGTTGAAGAATACGCTGTAGTCGGTTTGATAGAGTAAGTAGAATAAACTCCGTAATTCTGGTGATGTGTTCACAGTTGATAGAAGTGATTACGACTCAACCAATGAATATGGCAAACTATTGCGGTGAAATGAATGATTCACAATTCGTTCTTTCGATCGAGCCAGTATTGATCACAAACCAATCTTGTTTAGAATTTGATATTCTCACATGTTTAGTTTTGTTTGTGGGAGAGCTGAATGTCTTGAAACTATCTAATTGCGCGGGAAGTTGAATTATAAATAAAATGGTTTAGGTTACTTCTCTCGAAAAAGCCGTCAGTGCTCTTATATAAATTTGGTTTCGTTTTACACAACTACACCAAATTATTACAGATCCTTATGTCCAAGAATCTATATATTAGGCACACGAAAAAATCACTTTCGATGCCTTTTTCAAGAATGAGACATTGACGTGCTTTATATCATTGCCGTCGATGAGATACAATTTCCAAGTAGGCGTTTATTGTCTTATAAATTTAAAACCAAAAGAAGATATATGGGTAGAAATCTTTCGAGTATAAAATTTTTTTCTTGAATATGCTAAAAGCATTTGTTTGTAATAAGAAACGCTGTGACTGTCATAGGTTTTTTTCACAAAAACGTACACATCTTCTTAAGCGAGTTAAGATGTTTGCCTACATAATGAATAATTACGTACTACTTCACAAATCTACCCGCTGAGCTCTTAACCCTGATAATTACACATAGACTTTGTGTAAGACTACGAAATTATTTCAGTTGTCCCAATTAGCGCATTCTCGCATGTCACACAAACACTCACACACTCATATGACAGCACATTCAAAACAATACCCCACTAAGCAAAATGCGGCAGGAAGACTCTATTATACGAAAAATCATGCGATTCATTTAGTGAGTGGGCTGCCGTTGATCTCTTGTGTCTGTTTTGGGGCATAACTAATCCCCTCTTTTGGTAACAATTGCGATTAGTCAGTTTGGAATTTATAAATGAAACTGAAATGAATTATCGATCCTAAAATATTGAGACCATATTATATTTATTTTTCTCCAATACAAATACGAAAAGAAATTTAAATATTGTATTAGAATTTAAAAAAATTATTAAATCGATAAGCATTCCCATAGGGGTAGAAGGAGGACTTCTCCGACAGTGCTCATAGGCTACCAAAAGGTTAACAAAGAGAATGTATTGAACAGCACTCGCAAGGAAATAATGGTCTGTAGAAGAAATATGTGTCCGCGAGTAGCCGTCGTCATATGAAGAGAACCCGTCCGAAAATATCCACTCACGCATTAACAGGTACAGTTGGTCTCTCCATAGGACGTGCAAACAAAATTAATTACCCCGACCCTCATGAAGAGTTAAAAACTGGCTAAAGTCGCATATTCCTTTACAATTCATCCCAGATTCATACTAGAGTAATCGCATTTTTTTCAGGGCAACTATAAGATAGTCATAGTTCGAAATATTAAAAATTTATATCGAATCCACAGAAACGGGCGCTTTTTAAGATAACTTTTAGGAACTTTAGAATATACCTGCAGCAGGTATGCCTGTCGTAAGAGGCGACTGATATACCCAAATAATTCAAGGAGTTGTGTACCGAAAACCTTTCAAGACAATGCCAACGCAATTTATACGCTATCTAACCCAAAGTTCAATGCGGTCATAATCCTTCTGGAGATGGTCGTGCTTATTCCTTAATAATGCTTGTTCCAGATCTATGTCCAGATGTACCAGATCTATATCCCACAAAAAAACCATCAACATCGACAGCATTACCAAAAATATTCAGGGAATGTCTTTATCGCCACAACAACAACAACTGGATGATCTAAGAAACTCTTATATAAATTGTTACTGTTTTGGTCTAAGTCTGCCGTATCTTTGATTACCTTTCAAGTGACATTTTGGCTAAATTGTTTCCCTCCAATTTGGGAATCCTTTGAACATATATGTATAAGAGAGTTCTATACTTTGTTTTTGATATATAGGTAGATGAAGAGCATAAAATATAGGGGTGGAACATATTCCTTATGTATGTGGCAAATATTAGCATTTTGATACATCACTATGCTTCTACTAAATAGCTGTACAACAACATATGTACATGTAAACATTAAAGCAAGCAGCCACACATGCATGTAGACAGCGAAGCCAACAGCGAAGAGAATATTTCACATACATACATGTAATCAGCAGCTAAGAGCAAAGATTATTAATCACACATCTACACGCTTTTAAATTGAAGATAAACGTAAAAATGGGATAAAGGAGTGAGAAATGAATAAGCCGCTGTTCGAGAAGGCCGTTCGTTAAAAGTTTAGACCTGAGGAGAAAGAAGACGAACGAATCAACATAGAGTACAAAAGCTCTGCAAATTAAGGAGTAATGAGTCAGTTTGATTTAAATACGCTATAAGTGAGTTCGCGGGTATTGTAATTCTGAAGTACTACTACAACAGTACAGTTGTAAATAACGAAGAACATTAACAGAAGTTCTAAATAATCCACAATTTTCCTGAATCCGCTACACTTATATAAACGGTTGTGCGATAAGCGGTTTATTGACTAATCTTATCCAATTCTCAACTTTGAAAAATCAAAAAACACTTCCAAGCATTCCAAATCGTCTGCTCTGTAAAGCTTACCACCGCTCACAAATCTTCCTATACCTCATAAAGAGCTTCACATCGCGATGTTTTTAAAATAAAGTCCAAACAAATTTCAGAATAAATACAATTTATTTACCTTCATCTCAGAGCATCCCTTCTTTGGTTTACCAGGTATCACCTGCATACACCATACACACATCCGCGCTTGGCAGTCTGCAGACATTCGTACTTATAGACATGCACAACTATATAAAATCACCTTGCCTCCCAGCAATGCCTCGTTGCTTATTGTAATGTCTTCTTTGCAAAATTCATGTTAGAGAATTTCCAAGAAACTATTCAAAATAAATAAAATAAAATAAATATATCTCTACCTTGACTCACTTGTGAGCAGCAATTTTACTATATATGTAGTTATCGCCTGCTCATCTTCCAACGCCAAGCTCACTTACATATAAGCCGCGAACACAAAAACCATAGCTGCCACAAAACCGTGCAGGACAAATTAATTGATTAAAAGAAAATGCAAAAGACAGCTAGTTGTCTCAAAAACAAGATGTATGTGAAACTTCCCTCTAGGGAAAACGTCGACTTCAGAACAGCTGCACGTTAGGAGTAGCTCTGTGTGTATTCAATCACAACGGTTGCATTTAAGAATATATAGATGAGGTAAGGTTAGGAGGGCGTGTATCAAAATTTTCCACACTTCCACTCGGAGACATTTTTGTGGAGTTAGAATGTTTCAGTGAGTGTAGGGATGCGGCACATTCGTTACACCTCTGCCAGACTGTTCAAAAACCATGCGCCAAGAAATCTGAGTCGTCTTATCCTGACAGCTTTTGCAGAGGGAGCTTGTTGGTATGCAGCACCGTTAGAGCATTGCTACAAGGCGCAATGACATGTGATGGTACCCGTGAGTATTTTCACTGCAGATTACTTATCTTGTGAAAGAAGCTAAATTATTTCCTAACCAAATATGTCCATATCTATCTCGACACCTCGGAATCATCCCGGTTGGTCCACAACTGGTCCGTTGCCTTAATCTCATATTCCTCGATTTTCTTAGCGAGATAATGCAGCGGTGGTCGCACGAAGCAGTCCACCTCGCTCGTGTCCATTTCCGAACCTTTCTTGCCAATCTAATCTGAAAATTCATTCCCTTAATTATCGCTGTGCCCTAAGACCTAGCAAAGGGAGGCATTTAGGAGACTTATGGATGACAGCGAGGCTCGAAACCTCCGAAGGGCAGCCTGACTCTCGACAACGATCATTACGATGATGTCTCGGACCCCACTTTTTTGAGCATTATTGCTGATATAGACCTCCGCCTGGAAGACACTGCATGAGTGAGGAAGTGGGTACGATTTATTTACCTGCTTTGAGTTTATTGCAGCTCCAGTTCGTTTTCCATTTTTAGCCACATCAAGAAGTCGCTACGATTGATGTGCTCAGTGTTGTCTGTTAGGTCAGTGCCATGTCACCTAATATCATCGCATGCCCATATTCGGTTGATTTCCACAAGTTGATTTCTGTTAGTCGTAGGTTCCCCTTCGCAGGCAATCCCTTCATAAGCGCTTGTAGAGGCATCAAGTAAAAATTTTCGAGTTTGACACATAGTGCGCTGCTCAGTACGCCTGGTATACCCGACTTTGCACCTTCACAACCCTTTGTCGATTTCGTTTCCTCTCTATCGCCTTCCAGCAGCTCCGTAAGTAAGTATCGGCGGGATTACTTTGTTGTACATTTCATGTGTGATTTGCGGTGATTATTTCCAGCCCACACCTAATGCCCCTTTGCAGGTGTAGTTTGCTTCCAGAGCTTTGATTGATCTCACCTCAAGGTTTCTTTTCCAGCTTAATTTCGAATCGAGTATTTATGCTAATATATTTGGCTTCTGAAGAGAGATTTATCGTTGCGCTGTTTAGCTTTGGTAAGTGAAAGAAGTGATTTTTTTTATTTTCGGAAAGGGAAACCTCCGTTTTGCCCTGCATATCACAAAATGCCGAAAAGTGCCGTATGCATGATATCGCTAATCGTTTGCAGAAATTTACGGGTGATTAGAATCACTAAATCGTCGTTTTTTGGTATTCGTTCATTTTGCAGAAATATGCTGGTCAATAAGTCCCTCCAGTGTTTTAAGAATAAATGAGAAAATGCTTATTGGCCTCTAGGCCTTGCCTTCCGAGCAGCTTTAGTTTTCATGTTTAAGGAATGATCATTACTAGTACCCTTGTGAAGGCTTCGGGAATGTGGCCATCTTGTTGGCATCCTGCCTCTAGATTAGCGACTTGCAACATATCCGGTATCACTCAGGTCCCATAGATTTGAAAGGTTCGAATAATTTTTTGTATTTCTATTTTTTTTTTTTTTCTAAATATTTAGTAAATGTTCAAATAAACACTCATTTAATACAATATTGAGATATGAAATGCAAGCTAATCAATACTTGGTTGAAATAAAAGTTTTTTTAATTATCGAAAGCAGTTTCTAAGCAAAACTCTAAAGGAATCGTGCTTAAGCTGCAAACGCATTAATTTATATATTGATGGTCAGGCGGCGATTGAGGCAATAATCTCAAACAGTACTTCATCTAGAGTGTCCTGAAAAACAAAGAAGCAAGGATAGAATGCAACGAATAAGCCGAAGAGTTGGCAAAGGAGGGTGCAGCACTTGATGAGGCTACGTTGATGCCCCAGTTAGTTTTTTAGGAATCAAAAGGAGACATGAGTGGCATATGCTTCGTCAAGCAGAAAAGGCGTGGATAGAAGCGCGGTACTGCAAAGTGTTTAAGATCAAGTGCAAATCATTCGACGTTAGACTCATAATGTTGCTCATATCTCTGAAGAGAAAACTTAAGGCTTACGATGAGTATACTATATGGAAACTGCCTTTTTGCATCATCCGCTTATAAGTAAGGTGTGGTAAGTAAAAGCAGATTCAGGAAGAAATGGTTGAGCATGTTCTGTGTTCTTGTCATATGTTAAGCAGATCAAGGCTATAGCAAGGGGCGGCATAGTTGTTAGTTCTCTAGTATTTAAGCTAGGTGCTAGAAACTTCTAGTATTTGCCAAGAGAACAGAGTTATTCTATGACATAAGTTCTGTTGCCTAATTGGAGTTTTCCCGTTTGTTCGTAAAACAAATTTTGATAGCACTATGGGCACATTCAGTCTATCTGAGGTCTTTATTGACCAACCTAACCTAAGTGGTTTCTACATCGTTTTATGGAAATATCCTAACAGTTTCAATAAAATTCAAAGAACTCTTTCATACAAAATATTGAGTTTTCATACTTTTTTTTTATGTAAAAAATATTTTTACTACTATAACTTTGTACAAGTTATACAGCAATACTTTCTCCAATACATTCATATTTAACTACTATGATATATATTTTTATGAAAACGACGAGCATGTTTTTGATTTAAGTAATTTTAAAACTTTTTACAGTTTAAATCAAAATAAATTTACATCTGTGTATAAATGTGTGTATGCTTATCATATTTACATACAGACATGTATGCAGCATTGTATACACACAAAAAAAGCTTTTGCGAATATTTGTAATCTTGAAAATTATGCAAAAATGCTCTCATGAATCTTTAATATCAGCAGTCAGCTGCTGCAATAATAAAACCACCAACACTTTTTCTAGAAATCAGCATACTTCTCTGCATTCATCATTGAGCTCTAACGCCTTTTCAAAATTTTCAACAGAGTGTACATATACCCACCTGTGGAACGCATTAATGGTATAGCGTATTTTCAACATTAGGAGTGTAACATCCGAAAATGCAACCGATGTACATACCATTATGCCTACTAAGAGAATGAAGCGGAGAGACAATGAAACAAATTGAATTAACAAGTACAGATCATTGATAAGAAAACCTGTCCTAGTTCCAAAGCCGACGAAGCTTATGTGATCCCGCAAAGTTCGGCAGTGACTTAAACAATTGATATTGTAACGAATTTAGGGCAATCCTGGTTATTATGCACCTTTCCCTAACGTTTGAATCGCTGAACGGTCGAAAAAATAACTCCAATATTCAGCATTGCAAACTGGTATTTACTTAAATTACTTTGGAAGTGCTTCACAATCTATATATTAATACGCTAACAAAATTTCCATGCAAACAATTGACAGGCGGTTTCGCATAGTTAGCATGCGTAAAATCATATAAAAGTGATATTAATTGATTCGCATAGATCAGCCGCAGTGAATAGGCCTATTTTTGTTAACAAATATTACTCAATTTGTCTATAATTAATAGAAAAAGTTTTTTGTAAATCCAACAATCTCTCCAAATATCGGTATTTACTTTCTTGCACAAAAGCGCGCCATCTTTGGACAAATTATGTAAGTGCTCTATCCGAAGATTAGAATCTTCATATTTCCACAATGATCACATTAAAACCCGGAAAAAAGTCTAAGTGCACTTATTGCGTTTTTATATGGAACTGTTTGTTCACTTCACTTAATTTCAAGTAATTTCATCATACTTCTATGTCAATTTCATTTGATTTTACATAATTTTTATATTTTTGTTTAAGGAGCTCCATACCAAAACGTTATAATTACATGTGAAAAGTTTGTAGAAAATTTAAGAAAATACAATCAAAATGTACAAAGTCTTAGATAAAATTCAAAATTTTACAGAAAAAGTTAAGTAAGTTATAACAGTTTGCTATATTTCCAACACTTGATGCATATACTTAGTTGAAAAAAATACACGTTGGTCGAATTTCGACCACAGGCGATACTAGTTATAATTAACCTCACAACTAGTAGCATGTTTAAATCAAACTGATTCGTCATTCTTCAGCTTGCGCTGCTTTTATACGCTCTGTTGCCTCATCCGCATATTTCCCCTAAGGTCTAGACCTTTCACTTTCTAGAACTGTTGTATCGCATACTTGGTTAGTTAGCTCTATGCGTGTGTATATGTAAGTAACTACTTCTTCTCTTAGCTGATGACTACATATGTGTATGTGAGATATTCCTCGTCGCCTTCAATGTACGTAAGCGTTGCCCACCTTAATGTGTACATAAGAGTGACTGTCTGCTGGTTTTGTTGTTGTGATTATTTACTAACAGCATAGTTAAGCTAATATTCGCCACAATATTATCATAGATCAAAATTGGGGATTGAATTGTAAGTCTACTAGGAAGGGATTTCAAACAAATTACCTAGTACAGCAGAGATTGAGGAAGGCTTTAACGGCAGTTTTTGCACATAAAAGAATGCTGGGGTGTACGCGGGATCCATCGCCATCTCTCACTCATTGAGTATTTACAATGATTGTAAAGCCTTTCCCATATTATAGAGTCCCTGTTTGGTGGACAGCTACACAAAAAAGAATCTACCTCAAAATGTAGAGGCAGTATGCAGGCTATTAGTATGCTAAGTATTACGGAAATTCTAAAAACAAACACAATGGCTGCACTATATACCATTCTGAATATATGGAAACAAATGGTAATTAAAAAGCGGATGAGCAAGCAAGAGGCGCACGACCAAGCATGAAAGGCGTGAACCTAAGAGGGGGCTGTATAGTTTCAAAGATCATATGTAGGTTTTACAACAACAACGTTTTCTTACTGCACCCCGCCTCTGGCGTCACATGCTCTTAAACTTGGCTTCATCAGTAATAGTAGATGTAGGAAGTGTAGATTAGAGAAGGAAACGGTTGAGCCCATGCCCGCGTTTGCCAGGCTTACACTCAAGCTAAGAAGAGCAACACAGCTATCAGATCTAGAAGCAACAATTGGCGCAGGTACTAGGAAGCTTCTAGTATTTGTAAAAAGGATGGAGTTAGTTTATAACATATGATAGAATTTTACAGTTTGGTAGTTAAACCAACTTCTGGTAACACTATGACTTATTAAGCCTATGTGAGGTCATCAAAGCCTGACCAGTTCAACCTTACCCAAACTTTACTCAGCTAGATTTACGCAGTCATTTTATAGCAGATAAACATACCCCGGAAGAGACGATAAAGGAGTAGAGATTTGAAACTTTCCA
This sequence comes from Eurosta solidaginis, assembly GCF_040869045.1. Taxonomy (NCBI): domain Eukaryota; kingdom Metazoa; phylum Arthropoda; class Insecta; order Diptera; family Tephritidae; genus Eurosta; species Eurosta solidaginis. The sequence continues at coordinate 303,626,704 of NC_090319.1, read as the reverse complement.
CGATCTTATATTAGGAAGAAATTAGATCAACCACGAAAGAAAACCTGAAAGGAATCGCATACCTTCAAATCTGCATGGTGGAATATCGCGTGCGACTGTATCGAAAGCTTTCGAGAAATTTGCCGAAGACTTGTCCACATGAGATCTACACCTCAAAGCTGATATACAGTACTCGAGGAATACTACAATGTTAATATCTGTGTAGCGATCATGAACAAACCCATGTTGGTTTGGATCAATTATAGTTTTAACTAAGAAGAGTACTTTATCACCTATAATTTTTTTCCATTAGTATGGAGAAAGTAATAAATTGAGAATAATTTCAATATTGAGAGTCTATTACCAGAATAGTGCTGTAAGTAAAGAACAAATTGTTATCCTGAATACTAAAGTAGTTTAATCGACAGTTTAGTGATTTGAGCGATAACAGTAGGTGCAGAATAATCAAGAATATTATTCTAATAAAAACCACATCTGGGTATAAAATATTCAGTTATGTTAGCACTTTGACTTGTTAGCTTGTGTTAATTTTATTTCAATAAAGTGCTTTTCTCACTGCATAAACATTTAGATGTAAATATGTTTATCCCACCATTTGACTGGCTTTTAGACGCAAAAAGATGTGTGAAAAAGGTTCAAATAGTGAATGATGTGTAGGCAAAGGTGCCTTTGGTTTGTCGCGACTAAACCGCTACTAAGTGTCTCATTAGCATATTGCTTGTCAAAAGCCTATTGAAAATGCTTAATAGAAATTCATGGAACTAAATTGAAATGTGCGAATCGATTTTGCCTCTCTTCGAGTGTATCAATGCCTTCACTGAAAGAAAAATACTGGTAAAATAAACCGAATACGGGATTCGTAATTGACCGTTTTAATAGTCAAATGAACAAAAAAAGTTGTTGCGACAGCTTTGTACGAAAGTACCTATGTTTCCATATGTGTTCATAAGTAAATAAATGTAAGGCGCGATAACCTCCGAGGAGATCTAGGGCCGAGCTTCTCTTCCAATTTGCATCGTGCTCCTCTTGATTTCCCCTACAAATTGGCCGGACATGTTTTATGCCGACTCCGAACGGCATCTGCAAGGCATATGAGTTTTCACTGAGAGCTTTTCATGGTAGAAATACACTCGGAGGTCTTTCCAAACACTGCCGAGGGGCGACCCCGCTTAGAAAAATTGTCTTCTAATTGAAAAACCTTATTTCTAAAATTTTGATGTTGCTTTGCCCGGGGTGCCAACCCAAGGCATACGGTGTGGCAGGCGGAGCACGCTACCATCACATCACGGTGGCACTTACTAACCGAACTTAATTGGTCTTACATCAATATTTTGTTTTATTAAACACACTTTCACCAAATTTTATATTTTATAATTTATTTAATTTATGGGTTTGAACTTCGCTTTGTAAATAGAAATGGAAATAGTAGTCACAAAACTGATTCTCAATTCTTTCAGTTGCAGCTCAGCTCATTCTCAATTTTTTCTCTCGCATGTAGTTGCCACACTTGATTGTTTCGAACTTGTGGTATATATGTTTGACATAACATTTTAAATAGAGAACTTGTAAGTTGTTTGCGGGGGGAATGTGGCACCAGGGTCATGGGGCGCGATCGCCCGCAAATAAAAAGAAAATAAAAGAAAAATTACTAACATGTAATGACAATATATTCACTTAATAAACAATAGAAATTAATCGTTGTATTCATGAAATAGTATAATTAATTCACAAACCACTTAGAAAATTCAAATTTATAAAATTATAAAATTATTAATTCTAAATTCGCAAATGTGAACGGGATTACAATTCAAAAAATATAGATGGTAGGACAACTCACCTGGGGCTTGCTTCTGATACGTGAGCGTTCCAAAAAAGAAGTGAAAGAGTGTAGTCGGTAAAAAACCCGCGGCAGCTGCCGATCGCCAACTTTCGTCGAGTTTTCCCCTTCAAAGTTAGCGACCGGTAGGTGATGGCCGTTACCGGTAGAGAATAAAATAAAGTAGTGCGCGCGTTAGGGTGGTCCGTCATATTTAGGCTAGTGACCTAAACATAAGTTATAAAGAAAAGTAAAGAATCAAATCGCTAGAAGTTAACTCACCACTGGAGTAACTTTACATTTAATTCGGCAAGTTTAATTTTCGTAACACTTTCAGTTGAAACGATTCCAAAATAACTCAAAATTTTATGTTGTCGGAAAGATCATCACTAAAATAGGACGTTTTTTATTATCTTCTTAAATTCGTTGGCGTGAGTGAAAATTCGTAAAAACTTGAACAAAATTTTACTAACTTTGGAAAAATCCTGTTCGTTCAAACAAAACTTTTGCAACAAGATAGCGCAATTTTGCATTTCGCTTGGAGGCGAAGATGAAAAATTGTACCCGATAAATAGGTGTCCCGGTATCTCATAATTTTTTCACAGTAAATTCAAAAAAGGGTTTTTCGTTTTGTATTGATAACTGAAGAACTAGTTTTTTGTTGTTTTCCCATTTTGTGTGTTTTTTCGATTTGGTGGTTTTCTTATTTTGGTATTTTTTTTTTTTTTTAAGAAGTGGCACCATCGTCATAAGTACAAAATAGAGAGCGCAGTGAGCGTAAAATTATCTTTGAAATTTGCTCATGTAATGACTGTTGATCGCTGTTGAAATGGCCAGTGAGATCAGTTGTGTTAACAGAAAAATCAGTTAGATTAATTAGGAATCTCTCAATCTTACAGAATTTTGTTAACTTAAGAGCGACAATTTCTCTTCTGTTGAAATGACTAAACTAATTTGTTCGCTTGACAAAGAACTCGGTCGAATTAACCATAATTCGATCTCCGTTAAGTCAAGAACAACAGGACCAATTTTTTGATTTTACTAGCACCATTTCTTTCAGTGTTGCGATCCCATATAATGATGCATTTGCTTGAACATACTGTCAGACTTTTTCTTTATTTCAAATTTGCGTAAAGTATGCACTTGCGTAAAATACGATTTGGTATGTTAACTTCGATTGCGCCATCATCATCATCAAAGTCTTTGCACAAACACTCAAGCAGAACGCTCAACCGCATGGGTTGTGGTTGATACTTCAAACGCACAATTCTATGTACTTTTGGTGGCCTCTTCAAGGTTGCAGTCAAGTGCGAATAGCTTTCAATCACCATCAAAGCAGATTTTAACTCTTGAATGTGTATATGTTTGTATGTATGTGAGCATACAACTCGTAGAGCTATCTTTGTATTTTATATGGAAAGCGCGCGATTGTCATTGCGCTTAACTTGATACGGGTTTTTACATAACGAAATTTTGCTTTTATCGATACTATTAAATCCTTACTGATGTGCATATATATATAAGCGCTAATAAATTGAGACGCAAAAACCTCCACACTTACATGCATTTGATATGCCACTACTACATACGAAATACGATTTTCTTAAACAACAACGTGCTTGTTTATTTTGGTTTCTGTACGAAATCGATGGAGTGGTTTGCAGAAGTAATTGCGTTGATAGTGCTAACGCCTTCGCGGCTGCATAAAAGTTGTTTAAGTGAAGTAAAAAATGCTGCAGATTGTCATATACGGAGATCAGAGAGGGACTGCACCATTAGAGCTCCCAATATGCGCGTAAAGTTTTCTGTTTCAGTTTATCTACAAAAACTTAAAACTTAATTTTTACTGAGCGAAGCATAAAAACAAAAGTACGTGATTTTCAAGCACTTGGGAACGTCTATAAAATTTAAGATCAAATTAACTGGAAATCGCCTTAATAACATGGGACTATTAGAGAAGAGCTTCGTCTCTTTGGTATCGGTAACAATCAATATCGATAACTCATTTTTTTATTATTGGCTTAATATCATTGTTTTCTTGTTGTCGTAAAGAAACGCGCCAAAGGTTTCGGAAAGTGTTATCGAAGTGGATCACCATCATCGCGCACTACTAAAGTACAAGCCCAACCATCTCATTAACGATTTAATATGACCGCAATGTACCTTCCCAACCATCCCGCCCCGCCCCGTGATTGCATGAGGAGCTTGTAGTAGCCAGAGCCTCGGTTGCTGATGTTGAAAATTGGGTTAGAGAAGGGACAAATTGCACTGTCCACCCCATAAAAGCGTTGGGCTACACAGCTCCCTGAATCAGTTCGGTATTTTAACCGCCTCTTACAATAGCCATACTTGCAACGAGTGTATTCCAAGCTCCCTAACACACATTATCGGTTTACTTTCGTCGAATCATCAACTTCGTTTAGTTTTTTATCGATGGACAAAAAATGTTTCACTGATCTTATATTGAAGTTCCATCGGTTTTTGTTTTATAAAAAATAAATGAACTATTCGATATCAAGTCGATAACTTTTTGGGAAGATTATAGATACATTTTTAATAAGAAATCGCTTGCTTTTCGATAATAAGTCGATAACTTTTCGATAACATGCTGATATTAAAATTGGTAACATACCGATAACATACCGAACATTTTTTGATAACATGTGGACAATTTGTAATATATAATTTATAAATCATCGCTAATAAATCGATAACTGTTCGATAAAAAATCGATAACTTTTCGATAACAAATCGATATATTTTGGTTAATCAATCCATAATTTTCAAATACGAATCGATAACTTTTTGGTAGAAAAACTACAACTTTTTATGACAAACAAAATCAATAACTTTCCGATAAAAAATCAGAAAATTTTCAATAAAAAAAAAAACTTGCAGATAATATTCAACCTGTCTTTGTTTCTTTCTCCTCTTCTTAAATTTCATCTTGTAAATGGAGCAATAGGTCACATCACTGAAATTATATGGCCATATTACAGACGTGCTCAACTATACCATGACGATACAATCGGTTCGCGTGGACTTTGGTAACGATGGCGTTCACGTAATACAGCCTAAATCAATTCAATTACCTTCTAAATTTAATCGCGGCACAACTGAAAGAAGAATGCTCCCGATGGTCTTGTCGTGGGCTTCAACTGTGCACAAAATGCAGTGAACTACTTTAGATCATGCTGTTATTTATCTAGGCTGCAAATTATTTGCTGCTGGTCAAGCTTATGTGGCTTTAAGCCGAGTTAAGTCTTTAGCGGGTCTTCGAATCGAAAAACTTGACTGTTCAAAGTTGACTTCGAAGAAACCTTGTAATGTTGATGCATTAAAAGAAATGGATAGGATGACAAACGTTACAAATAACTAAGTAAAGATTATATAACTATTTAAACAATATTTTACCCTACTAAAATTTAAAAAAATTGATATTTTAATTAAATTTAAGAAAAAAGCATTTCTAAGAACAAGCTTTTATTACTTGTTAATAAAACGAACTAAAAAGTAAAAAATACAATTAAAGAAAAAAAATTTTTTTAAATAAGCTTTTATTATTGGTTAATAAAATTAGCTAAAAAGTAAAAAATAAAATTAAAGAAAAAAAATAATTTTTTTAAAAATAAGCTTTTATTATTGGTTAATAACATTAACTAAAAATTAAATTGACTGTAAAGAAATATAACACTTTATAAGTTCATTGTAATCTTTAACGATAATTAGGCTTCTTCGCCTGCGACAAAAAAAAATTCCATATTGCACATAATTATATATTTTTAACATTAAAACTTTACATCTAAATTATTAAATATTACAGTTTATACCACAGTCCTAATTGTTCTAATAACCTGTACTACCCTGTACTAAAGCACTCATCAACAGCTTTCATTTGATGCTCGGGTGCCCGGGTCCACGTTTTGGCCTATATCTCGATACCCTATTCACCCAGGGATACGAAAGTTACCCAGTGTCAAAGTACACATAAACAGCTTCCATTTGATACCCATATTGGACAAACACTTCCTGGAGTTACCCGGGTCCATGTTTTGGCCTATATCTCGAGACCCTAGTCCCCCGACATCAAAGTACTCATTATAAAAACCTTACCCGTGGAAAAAGACATACATATACCAATTTTCATAATAATCGGTCCAGTAGTTTTTGAGTTCATCAATGACATACATACAAACATTCATTTTTATATATATAGAAAATAGAAGATAATAAAAGCTTATTTTTAAAAAAGTTTTTTTTCTTTAAATTTTATATAACTTAGGGCTTGGTTTTTTATAGAGATTTTCAGTTTGTCTATAGAGAAAACTTCTGATAACACAATGGACGCAGACAGTCCGCATGAGGTTCCGCGGATCGGCTAGCTCTTCATTGAAGAAAGGGTTTTCCTCAAAATAATGAAAATTTTTATACAACAGTTTTAAATTCTTTCTCTTTGAAAAGGAATTTGCATCAATTTAAAGAAAAGTTAGAAAATGTTTTCCTCAGTTTTGTTAAATTGACTTTTTCTGAGTGTATTTGTTATGTATAATATTTTATTTATGAAAAAGTATAGGGTCTCGATATTAGGTACGTTTATTGCAGCTGATCACTAGCTCGCGTGCCTCGTTTTACTTGATTATATGTATAAATTTGTGTATATGTATGTATTCTTATAAGTGCCATACTAAATTTTGTGGTGATTTTTTGATTATTGCCATTGAATGTCTTCGCTTCCAATTCATTAAATTTCGAAAACGCCCTTCGGCTACGTACACTGCAATTTACGGCTTCGATTACTTCCTCTTTCAACTTATTACCCATAAAAAGATTTTTTTTATTTAATTTCACAAAACATTTTTATTATAATTTTTTTTTTTTTTTTGTACGAATACTTGTGTGCAAGCATATAACTTTTTGCAATTTAGGCCGTTCTTTACACCTTGACGGCCGTTGCTTCGATTCTGGCTTGGCATACAAATAAATTAAGCTCTCGTAGACACACCTGTGTAGGATCATATAAATGTAAAAAGTTAATATTAGGGATGTTCGAAGTGCTTGAAGTTGAATATGAAAAGAGGAAAATTTACCAGAAACAAATACTGTTTAACTATTTTGGAGAAGCTTCGTGGGCTACTTATCAATGATAACCGATATCGACAAGTTATTGTTTTTGTATTAGCTTTATTTTATCGATGGCGAAATATTAACGCCAAGTTATTCTTTCGCTATCAAATTTGTTCCATCGAGCTATCGCCGAGTTATCGGTTTTTTATTGGTTTATTATCGGCTTATTTTCGACGGGTTACAGATGTGTCATCGATTTTATATTGAAGTTGTGTTAGTATCTGGGGCAAAACGAACCATTGAGTTGCAGATAACAAATCGATAACACGCAAATAATAATTTGGTTATACTCCGATAAAAAATGCGAACTAGTCGGTGAGAAAATAAAAGCCATTCTATAACAAATCGATTACTATTTATAAATTGATAATTTTTTGATAATAAATCGATACATTTTATGTAGTACATCGAAAACTTTGCCCCAATAAATCTATAAAATGCTGATTGTGGATTGGCAATATTCTGATAACTAATCGAAAATTTTTGACAACAAATCGATAAGTTTTTGTTAATTTTCCGATAGCAAATCGACAAAATTTCCGATAACAAATCATTTACTTTTTGTTACTAAATCGATTAATTTTTGTTGACATATCGATGTCTTTTCAATAAATAATTTTTAAAACTTGTATTTAGCTTAAAAATTCACACACTTTCAGGATAATTCGCTAAATAGGCGCACTAAAAAATCGATGATTTTCAAAGGGCATAGGGAAAGAATATGGCCTCATAACCATAATTAATTGGATTAAGCAGCAAGTCACCCTTATTATCCCAGCTTCGCGATTTTTCCCAAAAGTTTTTTTTTCAACTTGGTTTGATTAGGTCAGTTTTTGGTTATTCCGTGAGGACCTTATATCAACTAAATGAGTCCATAGCATTACCAAAAGTTTTCCTAACAGTCAAACTGAAAACCCCAATCAAAGACTCCGACCTATGTTACAAAATAACTTCGTTTTCTTGTCAAATACTAGAAGATTTCTTGGGCTTAAGCCTCTTGCTATTTCTAGATCTGATAGCCGTATCGCTTCTTAAAGCTCAATAATTTCCTCCTCCATCTCGCAATTTCTAGATAGGCTATCATTGATTAGGCCCAATTTAAAAGTAAGTGACGCTAGAAGGAACACCCGTCATAAATCAACAGTCATATCTTTCCAGTGATAAGAGTAAATCTGCTAGTCTAACGTTGTAAGATGTATACACAATTTTCGGCACTTTACAGCACCGCACCTGAGTACACGCTTTTCTTGTTTGATCGATCAAATGGAACTCTTGTCTTCTCTTAACCCCACCCACTCTGTTTGGGACATCTGCGTAGCAAGCTTCGAGGGATGCGCCTTTTTCAGATAGCTGATCCGCTTTTTCATTCCCATCTTTGACAATTGCACTCGGAGCCCATATAGATGTATGCTTATTCTTATACCCTTTCTTTCCAGGGATTCCATGCACTCTAAACCACTTCTAAATTTAGAGATATTATCGCCTAAATTGCTGGTTGATTGAAAATTTAAAATTTGTCACGACTGCAGTTTAAGCTGTTTTCCTCCATTTTTTCTACTTCTTCTGCCTGAAAAACGTTTAAATCTGGATTTGTTTAATTTCGGGTATGCGCAGTACGTAGCAGACCGTACTCCTTTCATTACTTTGGAACCATCAGTGTACACGTGTATCGCCTCGCCTGCCATTAATGCTCCCTTGCGCCTATTGTGGCTTTAGAATACCAATCGCAGTAATTTACTATTCATTACTATTATGGCGGTATGGTTCTTGCTCAAGCTACCACGAAGCATAGAGCCTCGTAGGAACTAATTCTTCGAAGAAGTTCTGAAGAACAAGTAAGGAAGGCTAAGTTCGGGTGTAACCGGACACTACATACTCAGCTGCCAAATTACAGCTTACAAAACTTTTAAATTACCTTCCTTTAAAAGTGGGCGGTGCTAAGCCCATTGTCCACAATTTTAGTAATTTTCTATTTTGCGTCATAAGGTCAACCCAACTTCAAAGGTTCATCGCTTTATCCGTCTTTGGTAATGAATTATCGCATTTTTTCGGATTTTCGAAATTTTCGATATCGAAAAAGTGGGCGTGGTTATAATCCGATTTCGTTCGTTTTAAATAGCGATCTGAGATGAGTGCCCAGGAACTTACACACCAAATTTCACTAAGACACCTCAAAATCTAAATTGTGTACACGGACATATGGGCGGACGAACGGACGAACGGCCGGACGGACATGTCTAAATGAATTTCTTTTCTCGCTCAGATAATTTTGATATATGGAAGTCTATATCTATTAGTTTATGCTGTTACGGGGTACCGTTTTGCGAACAAAATTAATGTACTCTGTGAGCTCTGCTCAGCTGAGTATAAAATCGACAGATCTCCAAACATGTAATAAATGATTACTCTTTAAAATTTTGTGATTATATTTAGTTCATATCATTTAAAAAGTTTTGTTTATATACATTGGGGAATCAGTAGCCCAAAAGTGTTTATGAAATTAGTTGGCTTGACAATGACAAACTTTCTTGCTTACATCTTAAGTGAACATACCCTAATGCATAGGAATGTCCTTGTGAGCTCGCTTGCTGTTATAAATATTTCCTAAGGCAATGCCTAATGATAAAAGGTGGCGATTTAATGGCGTTTATAAAAGGTAAAATTTGCTTCCGGCGTTGCAGTCGTAACGACCTGCAGCTACAAAGTTTTTAACACACGCACAGGAGCCAAAAGAAAATTATACGTACATACACATATCTATGCAGAAACTCGAAGGTTTGGTCGTACTCAAAGGGGCACTTAATAAATTACACATACTGCCTTTTGGCTACTGGTGACCACCCCCAAAACAATGACACTACCGACGCCATAACCTTAAGCTGGAGACATTGGTGCTTTATCGGTAACCGTATCGGTAACCTTTTAACAGCTGATTCGACCAACCTTATGAGAATCAATGCAATTGATTATTGGTGCCGCTAAGGTCGTAACCGTATCGTAGCCAACCAACTGTGTTTTGGTTTACCGTCGTAACGATAAACAGCTGATTACGTTAGGGATACGGATACAGCGATACGACATATGGCACCAATGACTCCGGCTTTAATTTACTACTACCTTAACCGTAGCAATTACGGAGTGTGAACTTTGATTTGTTGTATGAGTTCGACTGCATTTTATCTGATATGAATGTGTATGTATGTGTGTGTGTGTGTGTGTGCGTAATAGCTCTGTGATGCCAAAAATGTTGCTAACTACTTAGGACAATTTTATTTCCTAATAAGTACCAGCGACACTGATTAAAAGCCTGTCTATACAACAAACATCTCCCCTCATGCTGGTTATTATCCTACAAATCTTCACATCTCTTAGTTCTCACTGCAGCTTAATGGAACAGGAATCAAATATCTATCGCGATTTATTGACCAATTCTGCACTTCTGCTAATTTTACGTGTTTTGGTACAATTTTATGTTTATAGCTCTTATTTGATTCGCTTGTTTGAGTGAGCATGTGCGTGGGGCCCAACAAATGTTTTCTTAAAAAAGAGAAAAGAAAACAGCCATTATCAAAATCTTGCGGTCGAAGATTATGTGCAGGTCTTATAAACTAAGCTTAACGCAGTTACTCTAACCATTGAAAATAGGGGACTGTAAGCTCATGATGGATGTTCGGACTGAACACTGACTTCTGGCGTCACATGCTTTAAATGAGGCATTGTCAGTAATGGCAAATGCGGAAAGTGCGGGTTGGAGGATGAAACGATTGAGCGCGTATTGTACTAGTGCCTGCGCTTTCAAGGTAAAGACTCCAGCTGTTAGGAGTGCAAAGCTATCAGATGTAGAAGCAGCAAGCAGAATAGGTCCTAGAAAGCTTCAAATGTTTGGGAAAAGAACGCATATATTTTAGAACATAAGACCCTGTTTTCTGAAAAGGTTTTTAGTTTGACTGTTAAGCAAAGATCTGATAACACTATGGACTCATTCAGTCTATGCGAGGTCTACACGAACCAGCCAGTTCAACCTAACCTAACGCAGTACCGCGACAGGTTGCGTTGCGAAAATTTTATTTTCTGAAAGCTGACCAATGCCAAAGGACGAGGAAACATAACATTAAGCAAGCATCCCATAGTCAGACTATGATGAACGCGAAAGTCGCAGTCAGCACATATTTTAATTCAAGACGACGCACCAAAATTGTGAGAGAAATCTTTAAAGTTTTAACATGCATACTAGATTTCATTTTAGCAACAGAAGAAATAGGTTTTGCATCTCTTGGTACTGCGGCAGCTGAAGGCGAACTTTTATCCCAGAAACAAAGCGCTACAAGCGGTGCGTCGACGAGCGAAAACAAAAGCGCTTTAAGCTTAGTGATGGAACGGTAGGTGATTCCAATCGTAGAAGAAGAGAGGGGAAGCGTATGCTTTAGTGGGAATCGAAGGACCCAGTGGAAGAAGTCAACCAGACAGATCTGCAGAGACACTGCTTAGAAAATTTTTCTTTCGAATTTAAGGAACTTTTTTCTAAATGTTTGATATTGTTTTTCTCGGCGTTTGAACCACGGAATTTCTGTGTTGTAGGCGGCCACAGTTGCTCACTATTAGAGCGGACATACATATCTTTGTTTCAGTGGCATAAAATATCTGTTCCTGTCCTCAAACTTTGAGAGTAAATTCATAATTCTGAGTTTGCGATTTTTGGGAACTAGGATAGATCTTGAGATAATTTTAGTTAATTGTGTATTTCAAGCATTCCAAAAGGATTTTGATATTTATCCCGATGTTAACTGAACCTCAAATCTATGAAGCTGGTTGAGTTTCGCTCAATTTAACTCAGCCATTTTGTGTTTTATCAACTGATTCGAAATCAGTCGAAATGTTAAATGTAGTCTCTCTGGTCACTGGCTAAGTGAGCTCAAGTTGGTTCCGTCGTATGTGCTAAACGTATTGCCTATATTAAAGCTGTTTACCAATTTCCTAACAATTTGACTGCTTGCGAGGAAATGTATCGTTGTAACTGAAGGTTGTTGTAATATGTGCAAATAACATCAAACATACGCTTAAATGTATGTATGTGCAATTAAATTTTATTTGTTTTATGAGATCACGTACGAATGTTTATTGACTGGTCATTTTATGACCATCACTGGAGACACAAAATGTTTTTGTATTTGTACTTAAATCAGATAAAATAGCCTCATAAAGACTCAGTTGATATTTTAACAAAGTATCTGTTGGCTAGTTTTATTTTGTGAACTTGTGTTATTGCATACTTTAAGGCGATGTACAGCTCAATATGGCAGTGGCAACTAAACACTGGGCATGCCAATTTCAATTAACGTGTAGTCCACATATAGTGAGCAGTTTTTGAATGCATTCTTTTTTCATAGATATAGAACGGAGTATAAATTTATTTTAATTAGCAATATCCCTGCTATTTTGCGATATCCGACGTTAATTGGGTGAATATAACAATTTTGGGTCTTTCCAGTATGCTCATATCAGCGTAATACTCGCACACCTCATCAATAAATCCACTTTTATACACACTAAACACTACAGACCGGCCAGCTCAACCTATACACGCTGCATTTTTTTCTGGAATACCAAAAGGGTCATCCACTCTCCTTTCAACATCTCCAATGATACCGCGTCGTACATCAGGAGTAGAGTAGACGCAGTGTACTAAGTTTTAAATTACCTTATCACTAAATTTTAGTGTCGTCCAACAATTCTGCTTAGCAGATGCCGTTGCCGGGTTAAAATAAATCATAAAAGGTTTGCCCCTAAGTTTTTAGTGGTAAGCGTTAAAAGTGTGAGGTGAAAGCTTAACGTAAGAACAGATAGTTTGCTTGTACTACAATTTAATGCAAAAAGTAGTTCTGCGTTAGTTGTGAACTAGTGTGGGTTTTCTGCAAGGCATCAGCTGATCATTGCGATATTTAATTTGTATTTATTTAATTAAAGAGCGCAGTAGTATGGATTTTAATTCTATATTTCTCATTTTACAAATATATTACCAAACAATCTATTTTGGTACTTTATTTTCAACATGAATTCTCTTTTACTTTATATTTCCTTCTACAGCTGATTTTGCTTCAAATTTAGTTTTTCGATTTTCGCACAGTTACGCAAAAGTAACCCCAAGGGCGTAATTAGGGCAAAGCTAATGTGCCAACCAACATTTTGGCTCGTAATTGCAGAATTATAAAAATGTATATACAGTAGAATCGCGAAAAAGTTAACCAAATGTCCAAAGGGTAGTTTACTTTTACGAAACACTAATGTTTCGAAGCGGTTTTCAAATTTGAAAAAAATTGCAGTAAAAAAATTATTTGGGATATAACACATTGAATTTATTTAAAGGACTTAGTTTTAATCATTATAAAGCATAAACTTAGATTTAATTTGTACTGCACACTACAGACCGGCCAGTTCAACCTATACACGCTGCATTTTTTTCTGGAATACCAAAAGGGTCATCCACTCTCCTTTCAACATCTCCAATGATACCGCGTCGTACATCAGGAGTAGAGTAGACGCAGTGTACTAAGTTTTAAATTACCTTATCACTAAATTTTAGTGTCGTCCAACAATTCTGCTTAGCAGATGCCGTTGCCGGGTTAAAATAAACCATAAAAGGTTTGCCCCTAAGTTTTTAGTGGTAAGCGTTAAAAGTGTGAGGTGAAAGCTTAACGTAAGAACAGATAGTTTGCTTGTACTACAATTTAATGTAAAAAGTAGTTCTGCGTTAGTTGTGAACTAGTGTGGGTTTTCTGCAAGGCATCAGCTGATCATTGCGATATTTAATTTTTATTTATTTAATTAAAGAGCGCAGTAGTATGGATTTTAATTCTATCTTTCTCATTTTAAAAATATATTACCAAACCATCTATTTTGGTATTTTATTTTCATCATGAATGCTCTTTACTTTATATTTCCTTCTAAAGCTGATTTTGCTTTAAATTTAGTTTATCGATTTTCGCACAGTTACGCAAAAGTAACCCCAAGGGCGTAATTAGGGCAAAGATAATGTGCCAATCAACCTTTTGGCTCGTAATTGCAGAATTATAAATATGTATATACAGTAGAATCGCAAAAAAGTTAACCAAAATGTACAAAGGGTAGTTTACTTTTACGAAACACTAATGTTTCCAAGCGGTTTTCAAATTTGAAAAAAAAATGCAGTAAAAGACATAGTTTTTGGGATATAACACATTGAATTTATTTAAAGGACTTAGTTTTAGTCATTATAGAGCATAAACTTAGATTTAATTTGTACTGGCTGATTTCAAGTTCACAGAACATACATATTTATTTATTCACTTTGTAAATATCGGCGTGCCATATGAAAAGTAACACTTTAAAACTTTTTTACAAAGAAATCCAATTAAAAATTTTTGCAAGTGTTACTTTTCGTATGGCATGTCGATATGTACTTATTAATATGTAAGAGCTGGTTTAAAGAAGCAGTCGATACTTGTTTGTTTTTTTTCTTTTGTGTAATAGCTTTTGACAATTTTCGCCCGCATATTAAGAAGATCTGATATCAGATTTGTATCAGTATTGTTCTCATACCATTTTATCAAGGTATTGATGCATCGAAATGCTTCCGAAGAACTCACTTTCTGTTGTTGCATATCTTGCTCGATAGCTGATTCTTCGTTACCATTATCGGACACTTTGCAATCTTCGTCATCCTCCGTAATTTGAACGTCGTTCCAATTTTCAATGTCGTCAATGCTGACGGCAACACCACCCACCTTTGACAATAACACAGAAATAGTGGAATACCCGCACTTGTTTTTATTGCCAAACAAACGGTTGAATTTAATTATTTAATAATTAGTTTTATAATTTAATATAATAATTTAACCAATATTTCACTTTTTAGGTCAACTTAGCCGAGCGTTTAACTTTCTCGAGAGTTAACTTTTTCGCGATTCTACTGTATATGTATATTAGGGTGGTACATATAAATCACATTATAGATTTTTTCCAGTCTCACCCTCCCAAACGGTTATACTAAGACAGATTTATAACGAATACATTTTAGACTCAAAAAATAAAGTTTTTATTTTTAATAAAAGCAGTTTCGACAAGTCACTATGCCGCTAGTAAATAAATAGTGCATGGCCACAACAGAAATGTTAGCAGATGAGACAACAAGTAACGCATACATGACCATAATAGCTTAGATCGTAGTACTAAGATTCGTAGACAACATTATATCAGTAGTCGGCGCGCCATAACTCAATTGAGCCACACTCGCTTCGCACTTATTCTTACTCTCATTCGTTCAGTCTTTAGAATCCCTGTGAGAAATAATATAGTGGGGAATGCAACTATTAAAACGGTAATTAACTCATGGTCTAAACACGTTTAGGGTGGGTGTTTACCTTTTGATTTTAGCAAACGTTTTAGCAGTGTCATTCTGGACTAAGTTTTTTTTTTTTACCAAAAAAATTTTTAGTTTTGCTGTGCAAAAAAATTACTATAGGCTCATTCCATTTCAAGACACCCGGTCCGCGCAGGGCATGATTTTTGATTTCGATGAAATTTTAATATGTTGTTCTTTGGTCAAAATAATGAAACACGTGTTTTTTTCGGATTCATCGGCAATTGAATTCCATAAAATGCAATCGGTATTTTATTCGCCTATTTTTTCAACTGTCAATAACTTTGTCAAAAATTAACCGATTCTCATAATTTTTTCTTTAAAATGTTCTTTATTACATTTAATTTTTTATAAATTTATAAATAATTGCATATAGTTACAAAAAAATTATTTTTTTAGTATCTAGTAAAAATTTATGATTTTTTTTTTTCAAAAATTAATATTTCAAAAACACGGTTAACTTGGGTAAATATCCATTGGCCAACGCTCGTTGTTTTCGAAATATGAATTTTTTAATATTAATCTTTTTTTTCGCCATATATTGATGCATTACATATCAGCATACAAGGCGAACAATGCCAAATTGTTAAAATTAATTAAAATATCACATTTATTATTGAAAACATTAATTTGTTTAGGCGACGAGTTTTGGCTAATAGGCATTTAGCCAAGTTGAAATAATGAACTGTTCACTCAATATTGAAAAAGAGTAAACAACAAAAAAAGTATCTTTCTTGAGAAATTAATTTTTGAAAAGTTATAAATTTTTACCAAATACTAAACAAAAAAAAATTTTTTTAATACTGTTTTATAAAGTCATATAAAAGTAAATATAATAGCGAACATTTCAAAGAAAAAGTCATGAGAATCGGTTAATTTTTGACAAAGTTATTGACAGTTGAAAAAGTAGGTCAATACCCAACAAACATTGAGGTTAGAAAACGATTAGAAGACGAACCAAATTCTAATGTATTTCTCTAAAGAAGAAGGTTAGAGGGCGATTTGCGAAACTGTCGCGAATTATAGCATTCTCGGCAAAAAGGGGACTTCGTTCTCGATATCGAGAAAATGCTTAGAATTCTAATCGAATTCTAACGTCAATTTCTAATGGGTTTCTAATGAGAATTTTGAAGTCATGCGCAATTAATTTCAATTGTTTAAAATCAGCGAAATTTTCATTGCTTTATTATATCAAATTCTTTTATTTGGTTATGAGCTTATGTGTTAAGAAGGAACATATTTCAAAGACTTTTTCTATTATAATAAATTAAAACCGTACTTAAATATTGAGCTCAGCGTTGGTTTGTGGTACGGATGAGGAAGCGTTTTCTTCATGCCATTCAAATAGCACTTCAATAATCTGCTCGCTTTCCTCTTTTAAATTTTGATTCATTTCCACTTACTAGTATATATTATTATAAATAAAAAAAAAATGATTTCGCAACTAATAATATTTCCACACAACTTTTCATTATTTTTATTTTGTTTGTATAACACTGAGGATGTGTGATCATATCGTGCATATAATCTATAACTGTGACAATATTCATAAAATCGCATTTCTAGTGTTATTCGAATTGTTTTAGAGTCGAATTCTAACCTAGTTTTCGATTCGAAATGCACTATAGAACCACATTAGAATTCTAATGTAAAATTACAGTATTTCTCTAACGTTTGAAACTGTGTTTGCTGGGTAAAATACCGATAGCTTATTATGGAACTCAATTGCCGATAAATCCGAAAAAATAATTTTTTGAGGCAAAAAAAACACGTGTTTCATTATCTTGACCAAAGAACAACATATTAAAATTTCATCGAAATCAAAAATCATGTCCTGCGCGGTCCGGGTGTCTTGAAATGGAATGAGCCTATAGAATGTTAAAAGTAACTAAGTAAAATTGTCAAAAAAATAACGTGAGTGAATTTTGTTTTTTTTTTTAAGTCAGCCACATATTTTTTAAACATTCTGCACTTCTCTGGTTGCGGCGCCCGAATTAGTTTCAGTGATATGATGTTTTAAGCTAGTGATCGTCAATATTTTTGCTCTATTTGTCATATCAAGCTGATTTGACAATCCAATTTTCATGTGCATTTACATAAAAAACATATCAATTACACTTTGAAGCGAATAGAGCATGATGAATTACGAGAAGGTTTCAATATATTTCTGAATCAAAAGTCAAATTCTCCAAAAAGTTTGATAAAGCATATGGTAAGTGCACGTTGCCACTTTAACTTTAATTTCCTGCTGGAATGTCCATTCTCTAGTTCTCACTACTACACCTACATTAAAATTTTTGCAAACCACTGCATTTCATAGACAAATGCAGCGCCACAAACACATTAGTCACACATATGTATATATAGAAGACAACAGCGAATACCAGTATGAGATGAATCAGTTGAAATAAGTAAACATCTAAACGAGAAGGCTGTTTTGCAAAAAGCCTAGACCCTGGGAGAAATTGGCGATATCATTTATATTAGTTTTGGTTCTGATCGCTACCACTTAAGGAGCGTCGAACAGAAGTTAAACTTCATATTATAATATGGTTAAATTCATCAGGAAAAATTAAGAAAAACAGCAGAAAGCAAATAAAATAAACACGAAAAAAAGTTGAAAGGCAATTACTGAATTTTTCGGATGAATAGAGACATCCTTTAAATATATTGCCTTAACCTTGTAAAATCGGGACCGTTTCCTTGCTATAAAAATTTGTGAAGGTGAAATTGGAAATAATTGTTTATTTGATTAAAAAGAACAACCCTATATATAAAGTATACTAATTTTCCTATTTTTTTCATTACCTCCCACAAGGAGACCTCGATGAAGATACAAAAAGTGAGGATGTTAAGCTAAGTTAATTGTGAAGGCAAAAGTTAAACTAAACGAAAAATTTATCTTGAATTACATTATAGTCCATGGAAGACGGAGAAGAAAGACATGTTCAAAATTAGATAGAATTTATTTAGTGGAGATAGTCGACTTTTTCAGTCGAAGCCATAGTATTTTTTTTTTTTTGTTGTAAATAAGTTAATAAGCTCTGGCCACTTAAAATTCGGGTTTACCAACAAATTATCCCGTTTTGTTGTTATTCTAACAAATCTTCTTCAGAAGAATAAACTGAGTTAATTAGATAATTATAATTGTCGTTCTTTAATGAAGACTAGCGGCTTCAGTAGGGTTTGAAGGTATACAAGTTACCGCGAGAGATATTGGTTTAACGTTAAAGTTATACTGATGGCTTTTGTCATGTCTGAGCACACCCCAAGTAAGCCATACTTTACACATGCCGGCTGTGATTTCGTAAAGGCTTAGCTAAACCTGTTAAAATATGCGGATCGAACATGAACCAGGCGGCATGACTGCATGAAAATTTTGCGTTAGTTCTGTAAGATGCCATTGTCCTTTATCCGCCTTGAGGGAGTAGCGTCATAAAACATTTCTCCCTTTATATGTAGATTGTCTCGATATGCAGATGGTGTTGAGACGTCATAAAGAGACATTCCGTTGCAGTTTGTAGCACGTGGTTTTTGTAGGCCTGCAACTTTCTCCAGTGGGCATTGTTTCCTTTGATGACAGTTGAATTTCCGAAACTATGATTCAACATGATGTATTGAAGTATTGGATGCTCGAAAGTTGTGACGTTGTGCCATTAAAAATTTTATTTTTGCCATTAAGATGCATTTCGATTTGTGGTATCATCTTTGAAGTGTACCTCATGAACAATGCCGCCGTAGATTAAATTGGTAACAGCATCAAGTCACATAAGTTGACAAACTGGAAAGAAAGGGGAATAGCTGTTTATGCACATCTTGTCTAAAAGAGGGCCGAGGATCGTTGCTGTTGTAATGCTGAGAATGGTATTTGAATATGTTGAAATTAAACAAGTTTGAGGATAAAACATCATCGTAGATTTTTGGTTTTTAAACTTTTTAGACTCCTATTTCTAGCTCAGAAAGTAAGCTTTTTCAAGGCGTCATGGCTACCATATAAAAAGCCATTTTGACAAGTCGATTGTCAGAAGCACGGCCCCTAATGTGGATTTTTGTTACTTCCTTGAGTCCGCCGTTTATCTTGGCATTAATGACATAATCACGGAAGTAGCGATGTACATTTTGCGGGGACCATCCTACTGATTTTCCAATGGAAGGATAACTGTATAGTAGAGGAGAAGAGTTGCCCCTGATATATATACTACAGGCAACAAGAGAAATATTTATCAATATGACCTGTCCTCATTAGCTGTTATTGTTGTTGTAGCGATAAGGTTGCTCCCCGAAGGCTTTGGGGAGTGTTATCGATGTAATGGTCATTTGCCGGATACAGATCCGGTACGCTCCGGTACCACAGCACCATTAAGGTGCTAGCCCGACCATCTCGGGAATGATATATGTGACCACATTAAACCTTCAGGCCATTCCCTCCCTCCCCACCTCCAAGTTCCATGAGGAGCTTGGGTCACCAGAGCCCCGTCTGTTAATGAAACAGGATTCGCCGCGGATAGGTGAGGTTGACAATTGGGTTTGGAGAAGCTATATATTGTGCTGGCAACCTGAAGGGTTGCACTACACAGCCCCTTGAATCTGGTATTTTAATCGCCTCTTACGACAGGCATATCTACCGCGGGAATATTCTGACCCCCTAACCTGCTGTGGTGCCCTCATTAGCTCGTTTTTTACTTCATACAATTCATATTTGCTACACATCTACCCTCGCCATCAAAGATCGGGTTGTGTATGCGTAAAAAGACGACTATATTAATTTTAAGACTGAACGTATTTCTTTGCCCAGGGAAGCAAATGATTAGATAAAGAATTTTACTGAAGTTTTTGTTAATATATATCTGCCTTCGGACCAAGATTGGATACAATAATTTTTCGGGTATATTCTGCACCTTCAGTATTGTGCACATTCAAAAATCACTGAGATATACACTTTAGCAAAAGATTTAACGTTTAAGGCTCGTCAGAAAATCGTGGTGATAGATTTTGGAATTATGAGAATAATTAAAAAAAAAACAGAAAAAGAAAATATTTAAAAAATTATAAGTCGCCTTCCCTCTCACTTATTACCTATGACGTACACTTACGGCGGTCCCACGGGGCGTAGGCACTTCAACCGGAGTAGCCTGGTTTCATTGGGCTACTTGAAGGTAGAGCTCTCTCACTACACCCAAGAAAAAAGTGTTTACAAAACCAGTTATGTGCTCTCATTTATGTATATATTCGGGATGCATTAAAAGAGAAATGGCTTGCAATACTTTCAAGTTGACTCCTTCCCAATTCGCGCGATGCCGCGCCCAATTTGCACGCATTATTTTCAAATTTTCTTCTTTTGAATGTAGGCGGTGCCATGCTCATTCTCAAAAATGTTCTTAGCTTTTACCAAACTTTCATTTTTCGTCATAAGATCAAGCCGCATATGAAAATTCATTACTTTATCCGCATTTGATAATGGTTTATACCTTTTTTTTCAAGCTTCGAAATTTTCGATATCGAAAAACTTTGGCGTAGTTTACCCAACCGACCATATGGCCATAGTAGTATAGCGTCCTCAGTCACAAGACGAACAGACTACATGATTCCCTACCTGCACTTTGAGGGAGATTTTAAGGCCACAATAGAGGTGGACGGTTGGCGCAAGGGTGCGCAAATGGCGGACGAGGCGATACATGTGTACACCGATGGTTCCAAAATAGTGGAAGGAGCAGGGTCTGCGGTATACTGCGCTGATCCGGAATTAAGCAGATCCTACAGGCTGCCGGATTACTGTAGCGTTTTCCAAGCGGAAATATTAGCCGTAACCAAAGAAGTAGAAACCCTGGAAGAGAATAGCTTAAGCTGCAACCGTGTTAATTTTTATATTGACAGTCAAGCAGCAATTAAGGCAATAATCTCGCATAGCACAGCATCTAAATGCATGTTAGAGTGTAAGCAGTCTCTGGAGAGAATCGGGACAGGGAGAAGCATACATCTATATTGGGTCCCAGGGCATATGGGAATAGACGGGAATGAAAAAGCGGACGAATTAGCTAAAAAGGGCGCATCCCTTGAAGCTTGCTCCGTAGACGTCCCAATTAGAGCGAGATTAAGCGAAGGCGAGAGGTGCACATGATCGACCAAGCAGAAAAGGCGTGGGTTCAAGCGCGGGGCTGTAAAGTGTCGAAGATTATGTGTAGGTCTTACAACCTTAGACTAACACAGTTGCTTCTATCATTAAAAAGAGAGGACTGTAGACTCATGACGGGTATTCTGACTGGACACTGCCTTCTGGCGTCACATGCCTTTAAATTAGGCTTGGTCAGTGATAGCAGGTGTAGGAAGTGCGGGTTGGAGGAGGAAACGATCGAGCACGTTCTGTGCTCGTGCCCTGCACTTGCCAGGTTAAGACTCCAGCTATTAGGAGTGATACAGCTGTCAGATCTAGAAGTAGCAAGTGGCTTAAGTCCTAGGAAGCTTCTAGTATTTGCCAAGAGGACGGAGTTATTTTATAACATAGGTCCTGGTTTTTGATAGGGTTTTTCAGTTTGGTCGTTAAAACAAACTTCTGGTAACACTACGGACTCAATCAGTCTATGTGAGGTCGTCATGGACCGGCCAGTTCAACCTACCTTACCCAAATTTCATAAAGGTATCTGAATTGTTGCACAAGTTATCATGTTAAAAGAAGGACGGACGGATATGGCTCAATCAAAACCATTTCCGATACTGATAATTTAGACATAAGGAAGTTTATATCTATCGAGATTCCTTAACGCCATTAAGTAATAACGTCATGGAACAAAAGCATTAATTCCCTCGTGCACAAATGCTGGCTATTAAAATCACTTATATAAATATGGCGGTCCTTCTAGTGTGATGGTAGCGTGCTCGCCTGCCGCAGCAGAGGTCTAATGTTCGAACCTCAAAAGGCTTTATAAAAGGTTTTCTAAACGTTGCCGTTTTAGGCAGTTGTTTTGCAAACTTTTCGAGTGTATGCTGGCATGAAAGGCTTCTTAGCGAAAACTCATCTGCATTACAAATGCCGTTCGGAGTCGGCAAGAAAAAAATTTTACGTATAGGCTACCCAATTTATCAGGTGGTAGGGATAGGTTCGCGTGTAATTGGTTGGCTCTTAATAAAATAACGTGCTTATTTATTTTTCATTTATATATTTAACTGCATTTAAGCTGAAATAATTCGTTTTACTTTCGTATTATAAAGCCAGCTCAGACAAGATGTCCTAAATGTAACCGGACTCCATAAGTAAGATGATTCTTCATAAAAAACGCACTTTTGTAACACCCTTTATATATTGCACTTTTATGTGCACTCAATAAAAGTTATTTCAAAGTAAATACACGTATTCGATTGCATCATTAAATTGGTGAATCTTTTACTTCTGTAGTTCCGAGTAGTGATGAGTCCTTCATACGTGCATATTCATTTACTCACACATGCACATTTCAAAGTCATCCCAATGCAGATGCACTCTTTTGTGGTAGCTTTCGCTCAATGAACTTATTGTTGTTGCACTTTTCTGAACTTTTCTCACTTCGACTCCAATTCAATCGCACGCGCCACAAAACTCTATCTACCTGATACACATGTACATACATATGTATGCGTAAACGCATCAGTGACATTAAAACCAATATTGTTATCCTTTTTTTTTGTTATTTGGTAAAGAACTGAATGTGCAGGTATATGTCGATACGTGCCCCGCAAAATACAATCATAGTGACAATAGAATCTCCTATGACACATTGCAGATGCAGCGTAGTGCATTACTGTACAGTATATATCATTTCCGCCTCTATCGTTTCCGACGGGCAACAAGCGAAATAATTTTGTTCCAAAATTGCGAAGGCGGAAGAAAATCTAGTGCACGCACTAACACACACGCAATCTTTCATACTTATTCCAGTAAGCACAATGGATGCGCTTCTAATTCGTGACAAACTCGTCGTCTCTGAGTACAGTTATGCGGCGATAGTTATATATGTATGTAGCTGCAAAAGGATTCGAGTCTGAATTCCCAGGAAACTGCGAATTCCCAAACTTGTTCGTGATTCGATCATTTGCAATTCTAAACTTGGCTCTTGTTGTTGTTGTAGCGATAAAGTCACTCCCCGAAGGTTATGGATAGTGTTTTCGATGTTGATGATCCTTTGCCAGATATGAATCCAGTGCGTTCTGGTAACAAGCGCCACTAAGGTACTAGCCCGACTATCTTAGAAACTCTTAATTATAACCACCAAGTCATACCGACACCCCAAGGGTTCAATAGTAAACGGTACATTATTCATATAGGTAATTTGTCAAAGAAAGTAACCGGTTCTAAAAAAGGAAAAAGTTTCAAAAGAGTTATCATTTGTGTAAAAGTCAGTTTTTACAATTTTAAACTGCTCCAAAAAGGGAATCGGTTCCGAAAGCGTAAAGGGGTTTGAAACTAAAATTTCGTTAAAAAAACTCGGATCCAAAATAACGAATCTCCGAAAAAGTTTCATAAGATAAACCGGTCCCGTAACAGTTACCGGTTCCATAAAAAACAGTTTCATAACAGTAACAGGTTCCATAAGAATAACTTTTCCGAATTAAGAAACCGGTACCCTAAAAACACCTTTTTTTTTTAAAGAAACCGCTTTCATAATAGTAACATTTTCCAAAGAAGAAACCAGTTCCATAATAGAAACGTTTTTAGAGGAAGAAACCGGTTCTACAGAAGTGTATTTTTCGAAAGAAGAAACCAATCCCATAAAAGCAACTTTTTCAAAGGAAGCAACCGATTCCATAAAATTAACCGTTTGCATAATAGTAACTTTTTCGAAAGAAAATAAAAGTCACTTTTCGAAAATAGAGACCGGTTTCATAAAATTACCTTTTTGGAAGAAAGAAGCCCGTCCAGTAATGACAACCTTTTTGAAAGATCAAACAGGTTCTATAAACGTAACTTTTTCGAAAGCAGAAATCGGTTCCATAAAAGTAACTTTTTCCAAAAAAGAAGCCGGTGCGACTAAAGTGACATTTTCAAAGCAAGAAACATTTCCTTCTTTTAGTAGCGAAGAAGCCAGTTCCATAATATGAACTGTTTGGAAAAAATACCGTTTCCATAAAAGTAACTTTTTCGAAGAAAGTAACCAGTCCAGTAAAAGCAACCTTTTTGAAAGAAGAAACCGGTTCCATAAAAGCAACTTTTTCGAAAGAATGAACCAGTCCCAGAAAGAAACCGATCCAAACTAATTACCGACTCTTAAAAAATAATCAACAAAAGTAAACGGTTCCATTAAAGTAACCGGTCACAAAAAAATATTGGTTTCATATAAATAACTGGTCACAAAAAATTAACGCTTCCATATAAATAAAAAAACTAACCGGTTCCAAATAAATAGCCGGTTCTATAAAACTAAACGGTTCCGTAAAAGTAACCGATACCGTAAAAAGGAGACGGTTTCATTGAAATAACAGACTCTACATAAGTAACCGGTTTCATAAAAGTAGACGATTTTGTATAAGTAATCGTTTTCATAAAAGAGACCGGTTCCATAAAAGTTACCTAAAAATGTTCCCCTAGACCTCTACTAAAAATTGACTGTTCCATTCCAAGTATTCTAAAATCCGCTATGAATTCGCCGCCACATCATCCACGTTTTTGTGTTTATTGGGTACAAACGTCTGCACATTTCTCTAACGCTTTGTTGTGTTATCGTCACGCTCAAGTATTGTCTGTACAGGATGTCTGTTCAAAATGGATGCATACAATAAGACACCTTCCTTTTGCGAATCGAAAATATCAATACATTTCTGTTGGCACTCAGTTGCACATTGACTCGTTATCTCGCAGTAAATATATTGAGAATATCAATTGTTTCCAATGTAAAATCTTAAAAAACTCCTTTTCGCATAAAAAATCGATGCAATAAGTGCTTTAAAAATTTCCATAGAAAATAGATGTATATGCGCCAGTATGTACGCACAACATCACAAAGGCAAACGGAACCGCGCTTTCACCCCAACACCATCAGCTCCTTCCCGAAGAAGTTGACGCCGGGTTATGAACGGTGTACCGATGGCTCATGGATAGAGAAAGGGAAATCTTGGATGCCGAATGGCATATTGGTGCTCAAGAGGTAGTGAACGATGCGAAGTAGGTGATTTGTCGGTACCAAAAACACTGTTGGATTCAGAATGATCCAACAGGGGAGCAATGCATCTTTGAACCGAGGGCAGGTAAACGAAATTGATGGGTACGATTAATTGGAGCAACCGTTGCAACGTCAGATGCATTCGGCGGTATGGGCACGTGAAAAGCTCAGGTCAATCCGGTTCACATATCCAGCTATAATGGAACCGCATAGAATACAATTTATTTTAGCATTTACAAATTTTTTATTTTTTTTTGAACACATATTCTTCAAAAGTAAGTCTATATAAACAGCTCAGCCTGCTTTCTGCACAAGAGGTAAAAAGATGTAAACTTAAACAAACTGGCTTTGGGACTTTTTCTTAATGCAAAGAAAAAGTGTAACAATTTGTTTTACCTACTCCCTTTCATCAAGCGGTTTACCTCCCTTTCAAGTAATTTTCAGGGCAGCTACCTCAAAGCGCATTTAGAGAAATTTTGGCCAGCAAGCTATAATAAAACTGCAGATGTTGGTGGCAAATGCAATAAAGGTCAAACAGCCCTATGTGCCTTCACTTTAACACGGATACCCCCATAAGACCGACGTCAACCAGTTGAGCAATTCCGAGTGACCGCCGGTTACGTGCAAGCAGTGGTGTGTTTCCGACGTCAGAATAAATTTAAACGTGGAAGCTAGATCCCACTTGCGTGGTTAAGCAATCGACCATATTCCTAAATTATAAACCTTAATCGTCTCTAGCAAGTCCACTATTTAGGGTTTAAAAAACGATAGGGGTTACCAAATACTTTGCAGGTGCCGCGTAGTAACTACTTCTACGATCGCTTATGAAAGATAGGGTCTGCTGAATTCTAGTACATTTGCAGGACGAAGAGCTTTATAACAGTGGTATCACAATCGCCCACCTACTCTCTGTCAATAACTCAGGTTGACCAATACTAATGTGAGTAGAGTGGTACCTCTGCTTAAACAGGAAGCCAATAAGGTAGAGTATAATAGTGCTATTTTGTTAATTTTTGGCCTCCGAGCTTGCATCTCGGATTGGAAGGCAAGGCTTAAAACCGGGACAATATCAACCTTAAACAGACAAATTCTTACCAAATATTTGTATCAACCTTTGGTCGTATAGCAACAAAACAGAGGGGTGTGGTCGGTGTGCAAGCATACGGGTGTACGCCTGGAGCTCACCTAGGTATTGAATTTAAACCACAAGGAAGATAACTTTACTAGAAGCTAATAATTCTGAGCTTTCTGAAAAGAGCTTCGTTGGTTTCTAATCGGCCACAATCGATACTGTTTTATTATTTTACTATCGGCTTATTATCGACAGCAAAATATTGTCGTTCAGCTACGTTTTTTTATCAGCCTGTAATCGTTAAGTCACCGACTTCTAATGGTTTTTTGATCGGCTTGTTATCGATGCATAAAAAATATGTCATCGATTTTACACTGAAGTTTTATACCAAACCGATGAGACGTCGATAGAAAATCGATAATACACCGATAACAACATGGTGATACTTGGATATGAGATCGATAGCTTTTCGGTAGCAAATTGATAAAGATTTGGTAACAATTCTATAAGCTTTTGATAACGTATCAATAGTTTTGCGATAAATAATCAATCACTTTTTGATAATAGGTAACAATTGATAACAAATCAATATTTGTTTGATAAAAAGCAATTTTTTCGAAAACAAATCAATACATTTTCTATAATTCAGCGATGACTTTTGAATAACAATATAGACAGCATACCGATAACAAATTTGTAACATTTGAATGACAAACCGAATACTAATCAATAACAAATCGATAAGTTTTTGATAACATATTGGGACGAATATTAGCAACACTAAGGGATACTGTCATCTCTAAGCCAATATTAAGCAGTGACTTGTATGCTATTGATATGCATCAATCATTATGTCTATACATATGCCCATACAAGTAGCGGAGAGCAACGCACAAACACATGCATATATCTGAGATACTCCTAAAAGTAGGCAATAATTTGTGCAAGTATCACTCACATACACACGCGCATATGAGAAGCTATAAACGTTGTTATAGCTGGTAATTTTATAGCTGATAATTAACTAGTAAATTCTAGAAATAGAAGCGCCTAGAAATATGTCAACGAGGAAACAAAACAGTATAAAAAGCAGCAACAGTTGAGCCACGACAATCAGTTTGATTTAAGCATACTATCAGTTGCGAAGTATAAGTGTTATTTTCAAGTAGTCTAATAAAGACCATTTTTGCATTATTCAATATTGGAGTTATTTATTCAACAGTTTAGTTATTCGAATGGTAGCAGAAGATTTGGAATAAGGGGAATTTCAGTAAATTCGTTACAATATCAATTACTTTACAAAAATTAATCTATAACTTTTCGTAAATAAAAAAATAGTAAATTGGTATTTTTTTAATATTATGCCGATAGTTTTTCGATAAATAAACAATAAGTTTTTTTTCATATTAAATCAAATCTATATGTCCAGTCTATCAGTTAGTTATCCGACTTTTTGTTCATGCCGCATATTTGACATATTTATCCAAAAAATTGCTTATAACAAAAATTTGAGCAAAGGCTGCCGATAATTGCAATCTTAGTTGATGTAGTCAAAAGCTTAGAATTTATGCTGTAACCAAGATATTTATTACAAGTTAGCCCTAATTCCATTGTTTCTTATTTAGCCCAAGTTTCAATCAGTGCTGTGTTAGAAGTTTAAGTCAACAGCAACATTACACTCAGACATACATGCGTAATTTTGGAACGATTATCAATAACACTGCGGCACAAATTTCTACTTTTCAAAAAGTTCAAAGGAAATTTGTATCACATTAGATGTAAGTTTGTGTGCTGATTTCATAAACCATTTTACCTTTTTGTAACAGCTCTACTTTTCGAGATATATTCGACTACCCGAAAACTTATCCCACAGGAGTAGAAAAGTGCAAAAACAAAAAGTTCAACAATTTACAAAATCAAATCTCAATTTGTTTAATACTTCGTTTATTATTTGCCTTCGTTCTTTCATTTTAAACTACTGGTTTTTTTATTTGGTGTGTATTTGTTGTTTCAATTAACGAAAATTAAAAAAAAACCTACAAGAATGTCAATAAGAAGGACTCAGCGAAAGTGATCGACATTATTTTGTTTTTGTTCTTAAACTTTCGTTAAACCAAATACACAACAAATACAGAAACAAATAGTTTAAAATGAAAATGAAATTGAGTTTTGCGTCTTTCGCTTTTGTACTTTTCAATTACTGTTCGTTCGTATTGGCTTTGACTAAGAGTATTTATTGTGTTTTCTTATAACATCTCCAAATTTTTTCGAGACTTTTATTTTAAAATTAATACCATTAATTCTGATTCTAACAATGGCCACAAAAAGACGGCGTTGTTTGAATGATGCAGATAGTTTCTGTGTTGTTTGTGCTGAATATACCTTCAAAAAGTTTCGTAAAGTCATCACGGACTTTGTTAAAACAGGATATTTTAATTACTTTGGAGTGAAAATTTGCGATGAAGAGAAGCCAAAAACTGCGCGCCAAAAATGTGTTGTGTCTCTGCGACAATGGTCGAATTCAAAAAGATCAGCTCTCAAATTTAAGACACCAATGATTTGGCAGGAACCTACGAATCTTCATGATGATTGCTATTTTTATGTGGTAAACATTACTGGAATAAACTCGGCAAACAAAATCAAAAGGGTCCTATCCGACATTGCCTTCTGCGCAGCGACCTTTTCTGCACTCAAACGAATCATCAGTACCGAACACGTCATCAGTTTGAAGGAAGATGGGACACGCATATGATGGCCGATTACTGCTGGAGTCTTTGTCGGGAACTTGAACAAGACCCACAGGCTAGAAAGTCTTATAAAAGCAATTTTGTGCTGATATGCGGTAAATCATTAAAATTAAGTATGTAAAAATTCTCATTTCTACGAAAATTAAAAACTAGAGCTGCTAGAAAGAAACAAATAATTTTTTCGTAATCAGCACTCTTCAATTGACTTAAAACGACTAAAAAAAACTCTGGAAAATTTTTCACTGTTGACCAGTGTAGTTAGCTGAAAACTGAATTATAAATCTTTGCCAAATTATAGCAATTTATATAAACGCAATACAAAAAGGGTGCATACATCTTTACATACTCGTACAAGTACCTAAATATATAATGCTTCATTCATACAAAATGAATTATTCACAGAATATTTAATACTTACACTATACTACACATATATCGTGTGCGTGTATGTGTGTACAATTAGTATATGCCACACTCGTCTTAAATTTAACCATTAAATAGCGAAATAAACTCACCTGAAACGAGAGAAAGAGAGAGGAGAAAAAGAAGTTTAGTGTAAGAGCGCAAAAAAAGAACTGTAGAATAAAATCAAAATTAAAACTCATTGACATAAGGATTTGAATTGTAAATCCAACGCTGAAATTCACATTCGCTATAATACACAGATTTTTGCCATTAATCTCTGACGCTCAACTGTCTAAATCAAATGTAATTTGCATAAAGGACTCAAATGCTAGGTGAGCGTAGTTACACAAATGCAAATACACATTCACATGCACTTACATAATCATATACATATGTATATGAATGGATTGCAGCGTTTAACGGACTGTTTGTCAAGCAGTGGTTGGCCAAATTTCAAAGAGCAATTAAAAATTATGAATAGCGAAGTATGTGTGTTTACGTGTGTTTATGTGTGCATCAGCAGCTAACATTGTTGGCAGTGTGCACTGTGTTTTGCATTTTAGTGCGGTTTGTAATAACGGTTTTTGCAGCCGAAAGCGCAGCATCATCATTCATCTTGTATCGCGGATAGTTTTTTTTTGTTTGTAAAACACACGCATACACAAACACTCATAGAGCAATGCATGTATGTATTGCATACAAAAACAAGCAACGAAAGCAAAGTTCGGGTGTAACCGAACATTACATACTTAGCTGCCAAATTACAGCGTGCAAAACTTTAAAATTACCTTCTCTTAAAAGTGGGCTGTGCCACGTCATGAGGTCAACCCACCTACCAAACTTCATCGCTTTATCCGTCTTTGGTAATGAATTTTCGAACTTTTTCGGTTTTTCGAAATTTTCGATATCGAAAAAGTGAGATTGGTTGGTGCCCGGGAACTTACATACCAAATTTCATTAAGATACCTCAAAATTTACTCAAGTTATCGTGTTTACGGACAGACGGATGAACATGGCTAAATGAAAATCTTTTTTCGCCCAGATCATTCTGATATATAGAAGTCTATATCTATCTCGATTAGTTTATGCGTTACGGGGTACCGTTATGCGAACAAAATTAATATACTCTGTGAGCTCTGTTCAGCTGAGTATAACAACGAATATCTAGTGAGTTGAATAAACGTCCACATGAAGTATTCACTTTTCATTGCACATTTGTTTTCTTACATTTTTTGGTTGCACTTCCATCAAACTATTTACATTTAACATGAACTGAATAAAGTTGGCCCACAAAAAATTTAAGTATAATTTTTGCTCCACCGTAAGTTGCTGGTTTGCGTATTATTTGTTTGAATACCCAAATGCGTTAATACTTTTCAAGTGAATCAAGATTGAAGTTATATATAAAAATAGTATTTGGATCTCAATTATACACACGATATTAATAATAACAAAACATTAAAACACTCACCTTGCCCTTATCGAAATTTTCGAATATCTAAAACTAAGAAAAAGTTGTGATTTGTGAGGTTGAGAATTACTTTCCGATATCGGTCATTTTGGCTTCAAAAATTTTGAGAAATCTCGAAAATTTATTCTGAGACAAAATGAAATGAGGTAATTTCAAAACGATAACAGTGAGTGCTTCAATTTTTAAAAAATATACAAAAAATTTTAATCTTTCGATATCGAAAATTTCGAAAAATTTTATTCAAAAAAAGGTTTACGTCTTCATTGATATTCTATATCATGAAAGTACAGGAATTATATGTTTTATTTTATAATTTCGAAACAGGTGTGTTCAAAAAATGTTTATGAAAAAAATTTAGATTTTATAAAAAGAAACTCGTTAAATTCTAACATAAAAAATTAAAGCCTCTGATATATGAGGAAACCGGATACAGCGAACTTTCGAAAAATTATATAAAAAAAAATTTTGGAATAGCAAATTCTTGTTCTTTTCGAAAAATTTCGAAAACTTTAATAAGCAAAAAACAAATTCTTTAATCGAAGAAATTTTTTTAAATCGAAACTTCGAAAAATTCTAACGTAGCAATAGTTCACATATTAAATGAAAAAATTATGATATCAGTACAAGTCTCTTTATTTAAAAAATGTAGTTTTTATAAAAGACTCATTCTAATTTCAAGATAAGAAATGTGTTTTACAGATATTTCAGTAAAACTTATATATCAAATTTTTCACAAAATTCTGTATAAATGCAATACATCGTACGATTTTTTTTGAAATTTTTAATTTTTTTTTGTTTTGAAATTTAGCTCTTTCGAAAATTAGAAAACAAATTTTTTAATTTTTTAAAAAGCCAATTTTAGGAATCGAAAACTTTTTTCTAAATAAACAAAGTTAACACATTCGAACAAAAATAGTATGTTCAGTACAAGCACTGTCAATTTAAGCACTCGAATTTCGTTGTCGAAGAGTTATAAAAAAATTTTAATAAGAAAACTTTACTTTCATGTGAATCTCATAATAATAGCAACATAAGAAATGCGAATCTACTAATATCGAAATTTGGTCGAGATTCTTTATAGATGTGAAAGCAAAAAGTTTGAGAAATATCGCAGGAAATTTTCAAAAATTTCTTGAAAAAAAATTTCAATGAATCAAAATCAAATTAAAATTTTAAAATTTCGATGTCGAAAAGCTCGAAAAAATTCTATATCGAATTTTCACGATGTTCTTTATAAATGCGAAACAACAAATGTGAAATAATAAATAAATAAAGAGGTAAATAAAATTTGAAAATATGGGCCCAACTTTTTATATAATTCCTAGAAAGCAATTTGTTTTTGTATCAAAATATTTGAAAATTACCTTCAAGAAAAGTTTTACATATTCAATAAAAGTAGTATGACTTCAATACAAGAACTGTAATATAAATCTTCAAAATTGCGGCACAAAAATTTGAAAAATTTATAATAGAAAAAAATTGTTTTATATGAAAAATATCATAATTTCATTAAAATAAATGTAAGGCTCTGAAACGTGAAGGCGTGAAAACTTTAAATATCCAAATTTTGAAGAATTAAAAAAAAAATTTTAATTTTTAAGCACGCAAAAAAATGTGCCAAATTAGACCGAATATTTCGAAAACTTCTAATAAAACAATTTTTTTTAATCAAAAGTAAAATTTTTCCATATTGAAAACTTCGAAAAACTTTTTTGAGGGAAACATTATAAAATCATATCCATTTTAATTTAGAATGTCTTTTAGAAGAATTCTGAATTGCAATTGAAAAAAATTTGATTAAAAAAATGTTCTTGTATCCTTAAATTTGGCTCGACTTACAAGAATACTAAATTCGATATCGATGTTAAAAAAAAATTTAAAAAAACCGAAATTCCAAAAATATATTTAAAATCGGTCTTCTTCTTCGTTATCGAATCCCTCTAATAAAGCAAAAACTTCGATATCTCCACGCAATCCAGAAATCAATGACTTGTGAGTATTTGAAATTTGAGTTCACTTTTTCGATGTCGAAAATTTTTAGACAGGCAAAAGTTTCGACCTTTTGATGAAGCATAACATAACTTCAGTACAAAATTGAGAGTATAGCGTTGAATTTTTTTTAATAGAAAATAATTGAAACCTTTAAAAAATCCAGAAAAATAAAACTGGTGGTGTTTGGAATTTAAGAAATTTTTTTAAATAAATTTAAGGTTTCCGATTTAAAAAATTAAAAAATTAAAAAAAAAATCGTTTAAACATACCTAGAAAGCCTGGAGATCCTAGAGAAGTTACATAATAAACACATAACTTACGTCGAAAGAACGATGAGACAATGAAAAACGTTAAGCACATTGAATAAATTTCTCTTGCTTAAGCAATATTTAAACTCGTTCTCTTACTAGCAACTGGGTATAGCTGAAACACTCGCTTTCACTAAAACTTTATAGTTTATTTTTGGACTTCTTTACACAATTTTTTTACGAAAAGAAAGAAACATTGTTGTTTTAGTATCAACTATGTAGCGAGCTTAGGAAACGTAGCGAAAAATATAAACTAACTGGGAGTAATGGTACCACCCGGTATGCATTTTCATCGTTGATGGAGCATAGTGAAGCCCCTCGAAAACTTGGATACCAGTGGCATTTTCTACAAATCTTTTTGCTGCCTTTTTTGCAAAACTTTCATGCTTCAAGTGTGGCAGCGGATCTGATTTTGACTGGCATATATACACACATGCTTTATATGTATGTAGAACTGACATTGAGTGTTGTTAGATTGAAAAAATTATAATTTAGTATGTGAATATGCGCAAGTAGTATGTAGATTTTTTTATGCAGTCCCTTATTTGAGTAGGAAAAAATTATGTTATAAGTAGACGAAGCATGAAATATGGCAAACAAAAAAATAATTACTTATTTTTATGTATAGAGAATGCAAGTTAAAAAATGCCAGTTGCTCGCAATCTGTTATGTTCACTAACGCGTCATTTATGCGAGTATACTAAGAGATAGTATGAGACTTCCTTGGCTGCTTGCTTATTTGACGCTTAACGGTTTTACCAATCCAGAAAAGCAAACCATGTCGTTTCCTCGCTATCTCACTAATCTTCCAAAGAATCTAAACTCGTCCTCTACTTGGTACTTCCAAAAGAGTTGAGGCCTACAGCTTTATCTGCTTTCATAGGAGGAGGTCGCTTAGCTTTATATCAAACCGCTTTTAAGGCCTAATCTGCTTCCTGGTGTCATATCTGGAAGGCTGAATAAGTGGGACTTGTTCTTTTATTATATCTAAATTCCGGCACGGTGTCACTTTGTCTCGGCCATATCCCCTCCTTAGAAATATTTATCAGTATAGATATGCGTAGCTGCCTGCTCAATCAGTATGTGTAGCGGCGTTGACTCCAGCAGCGCCTCCAGTGCCGCCGTTGGGCATTTGCGCATCGCTTCCGCAATAAAGTCACATGTCAGACATTGGAGCTTGGTCAGTGATTTCTGTGTATTCCCCAAAGTTGCGTTTGGTGCACACGCAACTGCTCCATACACTATGATGGGTCTTACCGTCATCGCGTACATCCACCTTAGAATCTTGATGGTACATTCACAAGATTTTCCTGCAATGCATCTGCACACAATTATTGCTCCCGTCGCATTTGAT
Organism: Eurosta solidaginis; assembly: GCF_040869045.1. Lineage (NCBI taxonomy): Eukaryota > Metazoa > Arthropoda > Insecta > Diptera > Tephritidae > Eurosta > Eurosta solidaginis. The sequence goes on along the minus strand of NC_090319.1, from coordinate 303,591,893 downwards.
TCGATTTTGTTGACGTGCTTTGTCCACAGTAGCATGTAGTCGAGTTGGGAATCACCCAAGTATTTCACCTCAATCATATGTTCCAATCGTACATGATCCATTACTATGTGCATCATACCAAACAATTTTATTTTCCTTGTGTTGATAAGAAACCCTACCTTAGCGTACAATTCCTTTGGTGTTCTCAACAATCTTTGGAATGTGTCACGCAGGGTGTTCTCAAATTTTCCCCCTTAGCAGCGGATTCCGTTATTTGTGAGCCCCTTCCCTGTAGCTAACTTTTTGATAACAAATCGATAACCTTTTGATTGCTTTTCGATAAAAATAAATGAAAACTTTTCAATGAAAAAATTGATAAATTTTCGATAACCAATCGAAAACACGCAGATAGTAAATTTTTATTATATCCGATAAAATCGATAAATTTTTGCGATAATTTTCCATAGCAATCCAATAACTCGTCGATAATAAGTCGTTAGCTTTCCGATAACAAACTGATAACATATAGATAAAAAACTAGCAGCTGGTTTCGGTTTGGCTTCTTATCTTTCGTTTCCTTCCACTCCCATTTTCTTTTAATCCCCCTACCTTGGCTTGGGTTCACAAACGTGACAATAACCATAAGCATCATAATTATCAACCACGCCATTATCGACATTGTTATTATACTGTATTTTGTTTTTATACTCAGCTGAGCTCACAGTGTATATTAATTTTGTTCGCATAACGGTACCCGTAACAGCATAAACTAGTCGAGATAGATATAGACTTCTATATATCAAAATGATCTGGGCGAAAAAATAAATTCATTTAGCCATGTCCGTCCGTCCGTCCGTCTGTCCGTAAACACGAAAACTTGAGTAAATTTTGAGGTACCTTTATGAAATTTGGTATGTAAGCTTTTGGGCACTCATCCCAGATCGCTATTTAAAACGAACGAAATCGGACTATAACCACGCCCACTTTTTCGATATCGAAAGTTTCGAAAAACCGAAAAAGTGCGAAAATTCATTACCAAATACGGATGAAGCGATGAAACTTGGTAGGTGGGTTGACCTTATGACGCAGAATTGAAAACTAGTAAAATTTTTGATAATGGGCGTGGCACCACCCACTTTTAAAAGAAGGAAATTTAAAAGTTTTGCAAGTTTTGTAATTTGGCAGCTAAGTATGTAATGTTCGGTTACACCCTAAACTTAGCCTACCTTACTTGTTTTTTTGTTCACATTTTTCACCTTTTTTTAATTAAAAAGGTTTTAGCTAAGTGAAAATAACTTTTAATTCAATTATTCAAAGTGACCTGAATTGAACAAAGTTCTACATTCATACGTACGCTCAACCATCTATTTTAAGATGTTGGGAACCACCCATAAATTTATTTCATAAGGCACCATCATATACAAGACAAACATTTTCGTCAAGAACATCTGACTGCGAAACTAAGAACATTTAAATTGATTAAAAATTAAAGCCTGCTGTTATTTTCAACCACAAACGCAAAATGACAACAAAAGCAGCTTACGCGCAACGCCTACTGACATTGAATCACATCAGCGAAATGACGAATGACTACATCTAACTGATAAGTAAAAAACACTAAGTGTGTTTAACAAGTAAGGCGCAGCCAACAGCTTCAACGTCCGAATGGAAGGCAGCTACCATAGCTAAAGTAGGCAGTTGAAAACGATAGCAGCGCGGAGGAATATGCCCCTATGGCTGATAAGACGATGCCAGTCGCAGGCCAATCCAGTCAGTCAGTCACTTAGAACTCAGTCTTATGCATTAGCAGGGTATATTTCAAGTGTCATTGCCATCACTGTCCGTAAATGCTGAAATGCCACAAGTTGTGGAAAGTACTTAGACATGATCAAGTCGTTGACGGCACTGCTGAAATTCCTATGCGCTTATTGGTGTGAGTTACAAATTCAATTAGATAGTTATTTAAATGTGAAGAGCTATTGCCAAGTGGAGGGGAACCGTTAATCAGATTAAATTTAGAAAAAATTTAGCAAAGGCATAATAGGTTGAGAATTTTGGTGTCTTTTAACAATTTTGTAGTTGTTTACCGGCCAATTGATTTCTAAAATCATGGGTTCGAATCAGGCTCAAGGTATCGACATTAAGTTTTGTTACAAAAAATACTGTTATGATATTTATTTCTTCATTCTTCTTTCTTAAAGATTTTTTAATTAAAATTAAAAGAAAGATTTTTTGCTTTTTAAAGCAATTGCCGTAGCACATTGATTTATTTCGGTAACTACCTACCGCTAGCAAGCGAAACCGACCAGTTATTATTATACTCTTGGCTATATTATATCGGAATTATCGTCGAGTTATCGGTTTTTTAGTGCCGAGCAGCCGCGTACCTATTGATATTTTGTCGGCTTGTTATCGACGGGTTACAGATATGTTATCGATTTTATATTGAAGTTTTATCGGTCTGTTTCATTACAAACCAATAAACAGTCGATAAGTAATAGATAGCATGTCGATGACAGCATTTCTGAAAGAAGTCAATAACTTTTTGATTACAAATCGATAAATTTTCGATAACAAATCAATACAAATCAATAACTTTGAAAAAATCGATAATTTTTTGAAAACAAATCAATAATTTTTATTTAACATTGATAGCTTTTCGATAGTAAATCGTAAATCCTAGACTTGATCACATGCAAAGAAGATGGCTGTGTATGCTGGCCAGGGGGTAGGGTAAGGGAATTTTACTGTATTTGGGGCCCCCAGCATTAATCAAGGGATGTAAGGAATAATATGAAAAGCCAATAAGCCAGCGTCTTTTATATACCTCAGGACAGAAGGAAAAGAGCGTAAGTGACTACAAGCATTTAGCAAAAACCCATATATTCTACACTTAGACTAAAACAGCGATTAACTAAAAAAACGCAATGTTAAAAAATTGCGCACAACGCACTGTCTCTCCAAAGGCTTTTCTCGCTGATTGGTACAGCTACTAGAAAGTGTAAAGTTCAGTAGTTATTGGACTGGTAAGCCTAATGATGCGACTACAGCTTAAGGATGCTTCCTCCAGATTTTATTGTTGCCTTTTCAATTCCGCTTGAAAGTGACTGCAGTGAACTGGCAACCTTATTTCTGGATTGACATCATCATCATCCTCCTCAACTCCTATTGGAGCACAGGGCCTCGACCACCGACTTAAATCTTATTCTGTTAGGTGCAGTTCTTGTGGTGTCATTCCACGTATATCCTGCGTCTTCGAGTTCTTTATCCACAGTTCTGCGCCAAGTTTTCGCAGGTGCACCAGGTCGTCGGCTTCCTTGTGGATTCCATCGCAATGCTTGTCTGGCTATATTTACTGGAGGTCTTCTGAGAGTGTGACCAATCCACGACCATTTACGCTTGGTTATTTCTGTGGCAGCCTTAGGTTGATTTCTTCTAGACCATAAGTCGTCATTTGAAATTCTTTCCGGCCATCGAATTTTCAGGATTCGGCGCAGACATTTATTAATAAAAACTTGTAGACGTTTCTGAATTGAAGTTGGGCTTTTCCACGTCTCGCTAGCATAAAACAGTACTGATTTAACATTCGAATTAACCAGTCGAAGCTTCGTTTTTAAAGATATTTGGCTGGACCTCCACACGTTTGCCAGTTGCCCAAAAACCATTCTTGCTTTGTTTATGCGAGACTGAACGTCCTCATCTGCACCGCTCTTATTTGAGACAATACTACCAAGATAAACAACGAACTTTACACCTTCGATTTCATTTTCGTCAACCGTAAGCATCAATGGCCTTGATGAAATACTATAGCCGCATCTTATGACTTTGGTTTTCGCTGTATTGATGCTTAGTCCGGCCTCCTTTTCATGTGTGTTGACAGCTTCTAAATTGTGTTGAAGGTCAGTACTTCTGTGGCTTAGCAAACAGACATCGTCTGCATATTCTAAATCCCCTAGCTGAGTGAAAGGCGTCCACTTTACACCGTGTCCACCATTTTCTGCGTTCCTCATAATCTCGTCTAATGCCAAGATAAACAAGAGCGGCGAGAGTATGCATCCCTGTCGCACCCCGCTTTTAATTTCGAAGGGTTCTGAGAGGCACCCATCGTGACTGACCCGGCACTTAAATTCGGCATACATTGCCTTTATAATGTTGATTATTTTATTGGGCATCCCTCGTTTTCGTAGTATTTCCCAAATATATTTCCTGTCGAGACTATCAAAAGCCTTTTTAAAGTCAATAAAAAGTAAATAAGCTGATGTTCTGTATTCACAGCATTGTTCAACAATGATTCGGACGGTATTTATTAGATCAACACAGGATCGGTTTTGTCTAAAGCCAAACTGATTTTCTCTTAGAGTTCCGTGCACCGCCTCTTGAATTCGGGACAGTAAGATCGTGGAGAACACTTTGCTAGGAATCGAGAGTAAGGTGATACCTCTGTAGTTGTTACAATCAGAGGTATCTCCCTTTTTTGTGACTTTTACAAGTATGCCTTCATTCCACTGTCGAGGGTAGGATTCTTCTTCCCATACCTGACGGAAGATTGGAAGTAAGGTTTCAGCTGCGGTATCTGGATCTGCTATGAAGTATTCCTGTTGAGCGCCATATCTTAAAATTTGTTTCAAAAACGCCCAATCTTTGTTCAATATATTGTAACTTTAACTGGGATGTTTATGAAAAAGAATTTGCAATAATGAGGGCATTTTTCAAACCGCAGCTGAGATAGCATGGTTTAGTCAGTAGTCAATATGTTCGATTATCGTAGTAGTATTTATTTTATATACATTTTTCTAATATAGCATGAATTCCCGTATGGGTAGAAAGAGGGCTTGCCGCACATTGCCCGTGGATGTAGGAAAAGCCTTTGTTCAATAATACCCGTAGCTATACAAAGAAGATCAGTCTCATAATACTCCAAGCAGTACAAAACGGACTTGTCGGATAGTACGTGTAAGGGTATAAAAGAGAGTAGAAAAAATATCTATCCGACAGTATCCCAGGGATTTAAAATTACCAGTCTTGCATTAACTTTACAGGCATATACAAATACTCATTGCTCACTCCATAGAACATGCTAAGATAAAATAAATCAACCCATCGTTCATGAGTAGTAACTGTCAGAAATGTAAATAAGCAACACGAGCAACAAGAATGAACAAAGAGAGGTGAAAATCTTATGAACTTATTCATGAAAGACACAGAAAAGAAGGTAAGTAAGTGAAAATGGATTTTTTCGGATGATAATTAAAGGTGAGAGGACTATTACCCGCTGAAAATAATGAAAGTGGATCCTCTTATTTTACGCACGTATTACATAATTCAGAATTAACATAATAACACAAATGAAATGAACAAGAACAAAACATTATAAGCATGAGGAAAATAAAATTAACTGATAATGGTAACAGAAAGTAAATACACGCAAGCCAATACATTTAAACCTACTTATAAATTCTTGCGCCGGAACTGACAAAACTTTGGTGGGTTGATCTTTGGATTCCTCATAAGCGGTGCCGGTATATAGCGGTAAAGTACATAGTCAAAAATATTGCAATGTAAAAGTAATCAGGTGGTAACTAACAAGACGGTTAAGTTCACCGTAACGTAATATAGCGGCAGGGAAAAAATATTGCGGCCGTCATGACGCTACAAACTCGTTCATTAACGTTCTTTCCCACCGCTATTTCCAAAGCGGTGAATATTTTGTCAAAAAATTCAAACAGAATAAAAAAAAAAATTTAAGCTCTTCCTTTATATAAATGGGCAAAAATCAGCGAATGATGAGCTTTGAATTTTGGTATAGAAATTGTAAAAATATTTATGAGAAATAAAAATATAAAAGTATATATATATATAATTCTTAATATCCAGCCATTCAGTTCCATTGACTATGTATGTATTGATAAGTTGGCTACTTTCCTGCCAACTTTCCAATCCAAGTATATATATATATATATATATAGCCAACTTATCAATATATACATAGTCAATGGAACTGAATGGCTGGATATTAAGAATTTCACTTTGTCCACAACTAAGGAAACAGGCCGTTGACGTCAATGAGGCGACTGTAGACCTAAAAAAAATCATGAAGTTGAGAATGGGTATTAGCGAGGCTTGCAATATGAAAACCCGGGATTGACGGTATACGATTTCAGGAGTCAACATTTACCCATGTAAACCAAGCGTTAGGAGGTGAATGGTGTAGAAAAGTTTAGCTGCAGCAAGGGTGCTTCAAAAATTAAAGCTTATAGATTTACCCGATGGCAAAAGTGTGGGCTAACCCTGGATACGTTTACAGTAATATTAAATACTCCAGCGTTATTTGCAAACCTAACAGACTTTTTCTACCTTTATCTAACCATCCATCATCCTCTCTCATGTCTCACTCTCCTTTATTTACTATTTCCTCTCCCCCCTTTGTTAACCCTTTGAATACATTCTGTCTATGCGAGGTCTTTATTAGCCGTTCATTTCAACACCGCTGCGTTCTTCCTGTTAATCTTAATCGGCCCATTCAACTTGCGCCTTCTCCCGTAAAAATTTCCAATTTTCCTCTTATTCTTTTTGCTCTTCCTCTTATCTTAGTCTAACTCTCACTATTACTCTTAATTCTGTCCCAATATTGAGGTTACTTCTACTTTTTCTCAAACTATTACCTTTATTCTTACCTCTAATCACTCTTCTTCTTCCTCTTGTTCCCTTTACTTTTCCAACTTCTCTCCAACTTTCTCTATATTCCCTTCCCCATTTTATCCTTTTTATTTTCTCTTCTTTTCGATTCCCCTTTTCCAATGTGGAGATATATAGCGCTTGTCTTTTTTACACACAGTGCATTAATAAAGTAGTTACAAAATATTACCAACAATTTTCCATAACAACTGACTTCATATGTCTAATTTTATTGCATTATGGCTTACCCAAAGTTTACTAAATTAAAAAAAATTGTTTCCACAATGCATTCAAAGCTCAATCCTAATTTTCTTTGGTAGCAGCAGATTAATAATACAGGTTACCGAATTTTTATCGAATATTTATTGTTTTGATATCAAGAAGCTCGCAATTTTTTTATAAAAAATATATCGCTTTGTTTTTAAAAGTCTATCGATGAAAAAGGTATAAAAACAAAATCTAAAGAACTCTTGTCAATTCGCCAAAACATACTATTTATGAGCACGTATGTTTATATACGAAATGGAATGTTATCCCTGTGCACCAATAGCTCACCAACAAACGTATTTCATTGCACAGAAGTCCTTCAAAAGTGAAATTTCATGAACATACAAAGCCAAAGACAACACGCCCATTTAGGCGGCTAACTGAATGCTCGACAGACATCAGACTGACAGAATTTACGCTTGCTTGCCTTAAACGCCACCACGACCATAAATTATCTCAACAACTCATGTGAAAGCGCAATTTCGATACGTAGACAACACAAAGGACGTGCATAGGTATGAACGAATGAGTTATTTCACTATTACTAGTATGCCATTGTTGTGATTAGTTATCTAACGGTATTCTTTTTTTTTTTTTGTCCTACTACCAAAAAGTTGCGCTAAAGGAATGCGGTGCTACGAAATATGGAGAATGCCAACTTGTTGAAACTTTACGAAGGCGTTGCAATGAATCAATCCATAGGGTGTAAAATAGAGAAGGAGCAAAGTAAGAGAGTACATACAGCAGCAAAAAAACAGTGGATATTTTAATAAAATTTCATTAATTTAGATTTTCTTTTTATACTCAGCGTGCTTTGCAGAGTATATTAACTTTGATTGGATAACGGTTGGTTGCACAGGTATAAAGGAATTGAGATAGATATAGACTTCGATATATCAAAATCATCAATATCGAAAATAAATTTGATTGAGCCATGTCCGTCCAACTGTCCGTCTGTCTGTTAACATGATAGCTTGAGTAAAGATTGCGATATCTTCACCAAATCGGATGATAACCACGTCCACTTTTTATTATATATTGTGACGAATATTAGTAACACTAAGTGATACTCACATCACTAATCTGGTACTAAGTAAATAAAGCTACAAGAGCAATAAAGCAAGCTGACACAATTGTATGTACGTAAACAAATTAATCAACATGTACACACATACATACAAGCAGCGGAGAGATACTCACAAACGCATGTCGTCATCGGATACACACATATACACACGCATATGGTTACACACTACAAATACACGAGCGTATGGCTGGTGACCAGGTAGAGGATTCTAGAAGAAGAAACGTCAAGATATTTGGGCAGAGAGTATAAAAGCAGCGGAAGCTGAGTAGTCCGTAATCAGTTTGATTTAAGCACGCTACTGGTTGTGAAGTTAAGTACTTTCAAAGCAGTCTAATAAAGACCATTTTTGCATTATTGGATATTGGAGTTATTTATTCAACAATTTAGCGATACGAACTTTAGTAGAAGGTTGAAAATAGGCGGAATTCCCCGAAATTCGTTACAATTGGTGTCAGAAGAAGAACTGTGGAATAAAAGCGATGACAACAAGGACATGGAAAAGTTAAGTGAATTAGGGATCCAGCAACTGAAAAAGGAGTTGGAGGACCGTGGATTGAATACAACCGGCAATAAGAAAGAACTTTAAGCACGGCTACGAGACGCTATGGGGTCGGAAGGAATTAATGTGGACGATGATGTCTTTCATCCTGATGGTGACGAGACAACAACAAAAATTTAAGAGAAAAACGAAACATCGCAGACAGTTACGAGCACAGACTTGAACAAGATTTTGGCTGCAATATCTGCTCAAACATCGACAGTGCCATCTCAACTGGCAGAAGAGAAGACATATATGGCATCCCAACTGGAATCGCAGGAGAACCATATGAAACCCAACATGGAAGCACAGGAGGCACGCATTCCATAGATGTCGTCAAAAATGTCATCTCAACTGGAAGAACGGAAGACATATATGACATCCCAGTTGGCTGAGCAGTTGAAAGCACAAGAGGTCCGCATATCCTCGCAGCAGGAGGTACAAGAAGCAAGGGTATCATCAAAACTTGAATCGCAGGATGCAAAAATCGCACAATTTCAAACAGAATTCGATGATTTAAAAGGTCATATAGAGCAATTACATCTAAATCGCCCAGCTGTTCCATCGAGCAATGCTGTTCCTTTCCAGGTCTTTAAGCTACAGTTTGAGAAGACCGCAGCAGTGAACAATTGGAATGCTGAAGATAAAGTTGCTGCATTGTTCGTGGCTTTAAAAGACTCAGCTGCTGAAATCTTACAGACCATCCTAAAGGCGTAACAGTTATGAAGCATTGATGGCTGCTGTAGAACGACGGTACGGAAGCGAACACAGGAAATAGATCTACCAAATGGAATTGCAAAACCGAGACTTTGCAGGAGTTTGCGTCGGTAGATGAAAGATGGGCTCATCTCGCAAATGCGGACGCACCCGTGGAATACACCGAGAAATTAAGTACTTTCAAAGTAGTCTAATAAAGACCATTTTTGCATTATTGGATATTGAAGTTATTTACTCAACAACTTAGTGATACGAACTTTAGTAGAAAGTTGCAAATAGACGGAATTCCCCGAAATTCGCTACAATATATAACATTTTGGAAAACACAAAAAACCTGATTATTTCATAATTGATACACCTAGAACGTTGAAATTAGACGTGTGGACTGATATTGAGACTATTGACTAAATTTCTAAAAATAAAAAAATGTTTAAATGGGCGCGGCACCGCCCAATGGTATTTCATTTCCCAAGTGGATTTATAACAATAAATAGGAAAACCTTCAAAATTTAAAAAAACGGGCGTTGCACCGCCCTTTTTATGGCGAATCAATTTTCTATGTTTCGTGGCCATAACTCGAAGAAAAATTAACGGATCGTAATAAAATTGGGTACACGAATTTCCCCTATAGCAGGAAATATTTCTAGAAAAAATTTACGACATCGGTTAAAGAACACGCCCCCTTTTATATAAAAGATTTTTAAAAGGGTCGGAGACGAAAATAATAAGATATATCTCAGCGAAAAAGATCTTTGTATCTATCAATAGAATTTTACATTCTAAATTAAAGTATAACATTAATTGGAAAACACAAACATTTTTGATAAAAGGGTCGGACTACAATAATAAGCTAAAACTGAGCCCGAGTTTACAAAGTTTCTCATTCGCAACGAAAAAGAGAAATATACACAACACACAAATTAATAGATACAGAATGTCTCAACTCTGTTGTAATTGTAGAAATGAGATAAACTGAATTAAGCCAGGAAACAAATACAAGCAGGATAGCCTAGTGGTTAAGGCAACTTCGCGGTTCGAATCTCGGTGAAACCTTTGATAACATTACGAAATTGCCTGATGATTATTACGTGCCATTTTCGAAATGGTACCATCGCAATATGCCAGTAAATGTTTCTTTCTTTCTTTTCAGTTTCTCCTAGAAAAACATAATCATTGAATATTCAATTATTATAAGCCGGTGTTAAGCTCATAATTCTTAAATAATAAGTAAAAATTGAACACTACATTAAACAAACAAACATAAATAAAGTAGAATAAACTAAAATAGAGTGAAAAACTAAAAAAGAACAAAATTAAATATTTAATTAAATATAATAAAGTAGAATAACGTAAAGTAAAACAAAAAAAAAAAAAGAAATAAAATAAGGTAAAACATAATAAAGTAAAATAAAATGAAATAAAATAAAATAAAGTAAAACTAAACAAAAATAAAATAGAAGAAATAAAGTAAAGTAGGCTGAAGTAAAGTAGATTCAAATAAAATAATATAAAACTAGCCAAAATTAAAAAAGTAAAACAAAATAAAATAAAATGATATGAGATGAAATAATATATATTAAATTAAATTTAAATATAATAAAAATAAATAAAAATGATAAGGACAGAAGTGAAAAATAAAGAAATTAATGGTAAGAATGTTTATCATTCATCCAGGGATAATAACCCTTACGTTATGGTATTTATTTCCTTTTATGTGGTATACTGGCTAATCATTAGAGTGGGCGAAATATTAATATTATTAGAATACCTTACTTAATATCACTCAGATTTATAATTTAATAAAGCTATAGTTAACTTGGAAATGGAAAATTTTTACGTGAAACTGTAGTTTTAATTAAAAAGCTATAAACTTGAGTTATATCTACAGACCCATGACCTCTGGATAATTTTATTTAAGATCGAGTGTGAAAAAATAGGGGACCCGCTTTGTCTTGCAAGCCATGCACGGATTGTTAAGTCACAACAACAAAATACGCGCCGAAAATTATACGCTATCCATGCAATTATAGTATGCTTGAACCTTTTGTATATTTTCGTGCATTGGAAATGAAAACGGTATTCCTCTCAATCGTGTAATTTCTCTCACGAATAGATTGAACAAATTTTTCTTATTTTATTGTTGTATGTTGTTGTTTTTGTAAATTTTATGACGCGTATTACAGATGTATTTATTTATTTATTTTATTTATTTATTTATTAGTCTAGAAATTTTACAATTAATATAATTAGGGATTACAAAATAAATTACAGAAACATACATAGTGAGCAAAATTATATTATAAAATATGTATATATATTATTAAATCAGTTGTCGGGATGGGCTGTGATGCCGGGCAACGGAATTGATTATTAGTGCTGTCGGAATGGACGTGATTTCGAGCAGCTGATGTATATTTAATACACAATAAGTAGGGTACACTTCGTTTTGTAACGTCGCCGCGTCAAGTTCGTTTTTCCCTACAACTCAACCGCGTACTATAAAAGGACGCCATTCATGTGGTTGAGTATAAAATGGCGGATATTGCGGGAATCGAAGTGACAAAAAATTGAATTAAAAACGTTTGAAAAACAAAAGGTTATCGTACTTGGAGTAAACCATTAAATCGGAATGTATCTAAATATATAATATCCTCAATTACGCAGAAACCTACGCACATGGTTCTGGCCTTAGTGTATTACCTGTGTGTTGGAGGAGCCACTGTATAGCAATCTAAAGACATCAAACTTCTGCAAGATTTCATAAAATAAGAATTAAGTATGGTGTTATAGCTTCTAAGTAAGCCGGGTCAAGGTAGTCCTTCATTCCAATAAATGAATGGAAGCAACTTAAACTACAAATAAACAAACAACCAAACAATAAGTAGGGCTGCGATGTGTTGGAGGTTTTAAGAGATTTGATTCCAAGCCACCCGCCCAAAGTAACTATTGATTATTAGTGCCGTCGGAATGGACGTGATTTCGAGCAGCTGATGCATATTTACAATGAGTAGGGCTGCGATGTGTGGGAAGTTGGAAAGGACGTGATTCCAAGCCACCCGCCCAACGTAATTATTGATTATTAGTGCTGTCGTGATTTCGAGCAGCTGATGTACACACACAATGAGTAGGGCTGCGATGCGTGTGAGGTTGGAAAGGAGGTGATTCCAAGCCACCCGCACAAAATAACTGGAGCTGGTAACAGATTTAGTTTAACATATTAATTTTGAATAAGTTATGAGTTCAAGGCAGTGAGTATATATTTTTTTAAAGTGTAAAGTGTGTCACAAGTATCAATATTATTGCAGTGATTATTGAAATCTTCACACAGATAACGAAGAAGTAATTAAATATAGTAATTATAATTAATATTGTAATTAAATATAGCGGTTGGAAGTACCGAGAGGGCCTAAAAGGAACATTAAACATCACCTCGCCAAGCAGAAATGGACTGTTTATCATCCCTCTTAATAGTCTTACCATAAATAAAACGCCAAGCATCTCCCTCCGGCTCTGTAGTGAAGGCAGCTGTAAAAGTTTTAACCGGCTGCAGTACGGCGATAGATTCCTCAATGGATCCCAGGGCAAATGATTTAAATCAAAAAGTAAAAATTGCTTTTGGACCGATTCCAATTGTTCGCTATGAATCTGATAACGCGGGTTTCAGATAATGGAACCATATTCCAATATATTTAGGTCTTACTAACCATAAAAAAGGATTTTAGTGACATAGCGGTCATTGAATTTCTTTGACCACCTTTTTACGAAAGCCAAAGTCCCTCTAGCCTTATTTACACACGATTCGATATGTAATTCGAAGCCCAGTTTAGGGTCCATTATAACGCCAAAATCAGTAAAGTTTGTGACCTGCTTAATGATATAATCGCCTATCAAGTACTGAAGGGATTTAAAAGATTTCTTCGTAAAACACATGAACTTGTACTTCGGTTAGTTTAGTGACATGACGTTCACATCACACTACTCAACTAAATAAAATAAAAATAAATGGAAGGCGCGATAACCTCCGAAGAGATCTAAGGCCGAGCTTCTCTTCCAATTTGCGTCGTGCTCCTCTTGATTTTCCCTACAAATTGGCCGGACGGGACCTACATGTTTTATGCCGACTCCGAACGGCATCTGCAAAGCAGATGAGTTTTCACTGAGAGCTTTTCATGGCAGAAATACACCCGGAGCACTTGCCAAAAACTGCCGAGGGGCGACCCCGCTTAGAAAAATTTTCTTCTAATTAGAAACCTTATTTCTAATTTTTGATGTTGCTTTGCCCGGGGTGCGAACCCAGGGCATACGGTGTGGTAGGCGGAGCACGCTACCATCCCACCACGGTGGCCGCACCACTCAACTAAGTTATTCAAATCCGATTGAAGAAGTGCCCTATCTTCAGGTGAGCGAATGGGCATAACCAGTTTGACATCATCAGCGTACATCAGCGGCATGCAGTCCTTCAAAAAAATTGGGAGGTCATTAATGAAGAGCAGGAATAACACTGGACCAAGGTGACTGCCCTGGGGAACTCCAAAAGATACTTTGATGAATTCAAACAAGCAATTGTTAAGCACAATGGTTTGCTTTCTTCTTTCCAAGTACGAAGAAGCCCAGGAGAGAGGCCGTGATGGGAAACCCAACCGATCTAGTTTTAGTAGGAGTAGGGAATGGGAAACTTTATCAGACGCCTTACTGAAATCAGTGTAAATAACATCAAATTCGCAGTTCGTCCTATTATTGGATACAAGGTTAGTGAACTCCAGCAAGTTAGACAAAGTGGACTTACCCTTGCAAAAGCAAGCTTGAGGCCAAACCTATTTTAATAAAATTAAATATTTAATTGAGTATAATAAATTCAATACGACATATAATTAAAGATGTGGTTGTTAATTCCACTTACTAAACAACAAGTTAAAATTACCTTTGCTACATAAAATTGTATCTATCAGCGTATCGCTTCGAAGTGATGCCGCATGATACATGAATAGGAGGAACCGGTAACGTAAAAACCCGAAATGGTTCAATAAAAAGCGAATGAATAATCCATAAGAAATGACAACCGATACCAAAAGCTTTTTAATTAGGTCAAGAGATTAATGAAGAATCTTAAAAAACGCAGAACAAGAATATGTCTATTAACCACTAACCGAATCCACCTGGAATAAGACCCAATAGAACCGCATCTCAGAATACTCAAAATACTACGCATCACAAATATCATGGCGAAACGTTCGAAATATAAACGCTAAGTGATGGTGGAAAACCGCGCATTGGAAATTAAAGAGTCAACCAAATCATTGAGCGGGGAAAATTTAAAGCAATAGGCACTTTTAATTAAAATGAAACTTCAGCTGCCACAAAACGAGCAATAACTTGGATTAATTCCAAGAAATAAGTTATACTTAGTAAACTCGCAATAATGAAAGCAAAGTTTCTGACAATATGTATTTCTTTAGGCAAATGAAGTTCAAATACAATTAGACATCGAATTTTGTTTGGCAACTTATCTTACTTAAGATTATTTTCTTCCATAATTGGGATAGAAATTCAAGCTGCCTCTATTTTGGAATATTACTGTGAAAAGGTTGACCAAACAAAGCTTAAACTTTAAAAAATTCAAGGGTTATACTTTTGTTATTATAGAGTTTAATTTTGAAGTAGAGGGGGTATGCAGGCTATCAATGCCCAGGCTTTGCAACAACAAACAGGCTCCGTGCCTCGGTGAAACTTGAGCGCAGACAATACGGCCATATTAATAAAGCATCATCAATTACTGGAAGAACATACTACCTTATTCCCTATCTGCGCTTCGAAGAGGCTTTTAGATCCACAATATAGGTGGATGGTTGGCGTTAGGTTAGGCTAGGTTGGACTGGCCTGTCCATGAGGATCCCACATAGACTGAATGAGTCCGCACTGTCACCAGAAGTTTTTTTAACGACCACACTGAAAAATCCTATCAAAAACCAGGACCTATGTTATAAAAAAACTCAGTTCTTAAAACAAACAAATCGTACGAGCTGCCAGATCGCTGTTATGTTCTTCAGGTGGAAGTACTAGCCGTCAAAAAAAAAAAACAGTAGAAAAACTGGAGGAAAATAGTTTAAATTGCAGTTGCATCAAGTATTATATTGACAGCCAAGCAGCAGTAAAGGAAATAATCTCTCATGGCACAACAACTTAAAGTGTGTTAGAGTGTAGGCAATACCTAGAAAGAATCGGGATAGGGAGAAGCATACATTTATATTGGCTAATATTTCATATGGAAGTAGGTGCAAATGAAAAAGCGGATGAGCTTGCTAAAAAGTGCGCATTCCTCGAAATTTGTTCCGTAAACGTCCCAGTTAGATTGGGTGAGAGCTGCACATGATCGACCAAGTAGGATAGGCATGAAACTAAGTGCTTGGTTGGAAAGTGCCAAAGATCATGTACAGATTCTACAAATTTACGCTTATCACTAATAAAAAGGGCTGTTAGCTTACTTTGGGTATTCCGACTGGACATTGCTCTCTGGCATCATATTATTTTAAATTGGCCATCATCAGTGATAGAAGGTAAATGTGAAGAATGGGTTGCAAGAAGAAACTATTGAAAGCATACGGACTTCAGCTATAAGGAGTGACAGAGCTATAAGATATAGAGCATCTTGTGTCATAGGTCTTACAAAGTTTCAAATATTTTCCAAGAGAGCGGAGTTGTTTTATAACGTAAGTCCTGGTTTTTGTTAGTGTTGTTTTCTGTGTGGTCCTAGAGCAAACTTCTGTTAACGATACAGACTCATTCAGTCAATGTGATGTCCACATAGACTGGGCATTTTTTTCTAACCTACAATTTTCCCTACTCTAACTCAATTGATCCTTCAGGCAAAAGTACACTTACTGTGACTTTAAACGTGCAATATTAACCTAGTCACATCTATTCTTCCTTACTTGTTTTGTGTTCAAAGGCTTTTGTATACCTTTCTGCGCAAACTAACTTTATTATTTTATAATTTATAAAATGCCAAGACAAAATTATGCTCGCTTATATTATCTAATATTTAAAACAATTTCAATGGCACAAGTTTCACACCAAATTTATTGGCGAAAGGAGATAAGTATTAAGTACGCATTAAAAAAAAAAAACAAAAAACAAAAACAACTCCATAGCTATTGAAACAGCGAAGATGGCTGTTGTGAAGCAACTTGTTCTTTGAGTTACGTGACTTGTAAAATTGTGGTGCCATTAGCCCAAATTTACTTTTGAAAGTGGTTTGACATTAAAGGTACGATGGTAGAGGCAATTGAAACTTAAGGCTAGATGCAGGAATAACACACCGCTATTTCAACAACTTTTAGAGCAATATGGATGAGCACATCCTATGCGCCTTTTTGCCGACTTAGCAAAGTTTTCGAAATTAAAATGAAGTGAAGCTTAACTTTGACTAAATAGTTGATTGTTGTTTGTTTTGTTGTTTATATCTATCGACGCTATGCTACTGTTGCTTTATTTTGGCAATTTTGTTAAGTCTTTATTATTTTTGTAGTTAAATGTTGAATGCCGACACTTCGGGAAAAGGTGAAATTTTGTATAGTTAGCTTCGAGCTTGGACTAAGTTTTATCTATGAAATGGCCAAAGTGCAGGTGCTTAGTAAAACTTCAAAAAAAAATTTTCGTACAGGTGAGTTAGGAGTATATACAAAGAGTGGGGGGGAAGCGTGAACTAAATTTGTTGGCGAGTTTTGCAGAGCAGTTGCTGTGCTACATATTTCGCGGAGCCTTACCAAATTAAATGGACACTTCGTTCGCTTCCTTGACAGTTAAGTTGAGATTGTTTTAATTTGCTTTACACTTGAAGATGGAGTTCAAAGCAAAGCATGGTGTCAGGGGTAGGTGCGATGTGAACTTTTACTCACTTAGGCATTCTTTAGCTTTGCTTTTGCGCGTAAGAAACTTGAATTGAATAAGAGAATAAACAAATATTTATGTAAGTAAATTATTTCATTTTGATATTTATTTAAAGCTTTATGATTCACGAGGGTGCCTACTGAAGTTTCGAAATGTTGCTTAGAAGAATTTAGTGCAGAAAATAACTTGATTTTTTGTTTGTTTAAATAGTAGCTGATGAAGTAAATAAACTTTTGGATGCAACTACTGAATGCAGCTGCCTTAGTTTTACAGACGGAGGCCGCTGTGGCGTAGTGGTAGCGTGCTCCGCCTACCACACCGAAGATTATTTGTTCAATTCCCGAGTAAAGCAATATTAAAAATTAAGAAACAAGTTTCTTTGTTAGAAGAAAGTTTTTCTTAGCGGGGTAACCCCTCGGCATTAATTCGGCAAACACTCCGAGTGTAATTCTGCCATGAAAAGCTCATCAGTTAAAACTCATCTGATTTGGAGATGCCGTTTTGAGTCGGCGTAACATAAAAAAAGCACGGCGCGAATTTGGAAGAAAGGCTCCGGCTAAATATCTTCGGTGGTAAGTGGC
The DNA here is from genome assembly GCF_040869045.1 of Eurosta solidaginis. Classification (NCBI taxonomy): domain Eukaryota; kingdom Metazoa; phylum Arthropoda; class Insecta; order Diptera; family Tephritidae; genus Eurosta; species Eurosta solidaginis. The sequence goes on along the minus strand of NC_090319.1, from coordinate 303,574,162 downwards.
GCTGCAATCAAAACTGCTTCAATCAGGAATTGTTAAGAACAGTAGTGGGTACCTGAGCTGCTAAAATATGAGTACGAGTTTCAATGATTAATTGAGTGGGTTTCAGGAAATTGTTTAATGATAAATAATCCGTGGCTAAAGGCTTGGCTTCCCACAAATCGTTGACGCTATATAGCGGCAGTGACATAGTGGTATAGTATCTTGTCAAAATTGTTGCAGTGTAAAAGTAATTATGTGTATACTAAGAAGACGGCGAAGTTCACCGTAACGTAATATAGCGGCAAGGCATAAAATATTACGGCCGTCATGACGGTAGAAACTCGCTCAACGCCGTTTTTTGCCACCACTATTGTCAAAGCGGTGAACATTTTGTCAAATATTTATAAAATAAACAATATTTTTGAATTTAAATTTTTTTGAGCATGTTATTTTTATATGTGCAGTTAAAAAAATTAGAGGAAAAACAAAAAAAAAATAAAGGACAAAATGTAAAATAACATTTTGTGGATCGTCTGCCGTAAGTATTCATAGTTTCCAAAAAAAGCGGTGCCGCTGAAGACGGTGAGTATACCGGGCGTTCTTTAGCGGTCGTAATAAAGCGGCACCGCTTTCCGAGGAAACCAAGCATTAAGCCTTTATAATGATTAATAATTAACAAATTTCATTCATAATTAATAAATTTATTTTCATTTGTCGAGTAGAAGAATAAGCAGGCATTAATCCCGACATTCTGCTATTAGGTCCACACTGCGGGCGCTCCACCGGGTGAGTGGGGTTCACTCTCAAACACACCTCCGCCAACTTCTAGCAGCGATGTTTCTCAGCAGTCCACATCAACCGTCCGTTGTTTCTCGCGCCAAGCGGCGCTTCTAACTAACGCGGCCACTACAACCCATCACTATAATCTACGTAGCATCGATAGTAGCAATTCCGAGCATCAGTTTTACCCCAGTCCCTCCCCTCCTTTCCCGACATTCGTAGTCGCAAAGAAGGAGTCATCAACTCCTTGTCCCCCACACCCTGTGTTCCGTATACCAGTTATTTACGATCGCGGCATCGGTCCAATGCAGTTCATGCTTTGGCCTATGCCACCATCATAGATGCTCTGGGCTTACAAACTGAAATCGTCCGACCGGCACATTCGTTGCACCTTGCTGCCAAAACAATAGTACCAACTAATTGACACCAGGTACACCAGCAGCAATCGGATAGCACACTCGACAAGGCCTATACCCTTCAAGGCGCCTTCATCCATCTCTGACTCCCAGAGTGACGACAGCCCCCACTATGCACTTCAGAATTCTGAAACTTCATTGTAACAAATTAACTGGCAAGATCGCGGAGATAGCTGACTGCATAAATAAAAATAATATCCGTATTGCTGAAATTCAAGAAACAAAGCTAATTGCCAGATCGGACGTCCGAAATTGCGATGGCTACAACATTCATAGGCAAGATCCCACAAAGAGTAATGGTGGTGGCCTTGCCTTTATCACGCATCACACCGCGCAATATAGTCTATTTCAACCTAACATAAGCCGCAGGATAATACCTTGGAAAGTCAAGGCATAATCACCCGGTGAGACGATGTTGACCTAGAAACAAGTAAGGAAGGCTAAGTTCGGGTGTAAACGAACATTACATACTCAGCTGAAAGTTTTGGAGACAAAATAATGGAAAATCACCATGTAGGAAAATTAACCTAGGGTAACCCTCTAATGTGTTTGTGGGTATCGAATGGAAGGTACTAAATAGTATTTTAAAAGGGAGTTGGTCATAGTTCTACAGGTGGAAGTCATTTCCGGATATCGCCATAAAGGTGGACCAGGGGTGACTTTAGAATTTGTTTGTACGATATGGGAATGAAGTGAAATGTGTTAATGAGTATTTTTAAATGGAGTGGGCCTTACTTCTATAGGTGGAAGTCATTTCCGGATATCGCCATAAATGTGGACCAGGGGCGACACTAGAATGCGCTTTTACGATATGGGTATCAAATTAAAGGTATTAATGAGGGTTTTAAAAGGGAGTGTCCCCTAGTTATATATGTGAAGGCGTTTTCGAGATATCGAACAAAATGTGGACCAGGGTGACCAAGAACATCATCTGTCGGGTAACGCTAACTTATTTATATATTTAATACCAAGAAGAATATTCCTGCCAAGATTCCAAGATTTCGCCCTGCAGAACTTTTTCATTTTCTTCTACTTAATATGGTAGGAGTCACACCCATTTTACAAAGCTTTTTCTAAAGTTATATTTTGCGTCAATAAACCAATCCAATTACCATGTTTCATCCCTTTTCTCGTATTTGGTATTGAATTATGGCATTTTTTTCATTTTTCGTAATTTTCGAAAAAGTGGGCGTGGTCATAGTCGGATTTTGCCCATTTTTAATACCCAGATAAAGTGAGTTCAGATAAGTACGTGAACTAAGCATAGTAAAGATATATCGCTTTTTGCTCAAGTTATCGTGTTATCGGCCGAGCGGAAGGACAGACGATCGACTATGTATAAAAACTGGGCGTGGCTTCAACCGATTTCGCTCATTTTCACAGAAACTTGTTACCATCATACAGTCTAAGCCCCTACCAAATTTCACAACGATTGGTATAATTTTTGTTCGACTTATGGCATTAAAAGTATTCTAGACAAAATTAAATGAAAAAGGGCGGAGCCATGCCCATTTTGAAATTTTCTTTTATTTTGTATTTTGTTGCACCGTATCATAACTGGAGTTGAATGTTGACAAAATTTACTCATACACTGTAAAAATATTAAATTTTTTTTTAAAATTTGACTTAAATTTTTTTAAAGTGGGCGTGTTCGTCATCCGATTTTGCTAATTTTTATTTATCACACATGTAATAATAGGAGTAACGTTCCTGGCAAATTTCATATGATATCTTCAACGATTGCCAAATTACAGCTTGCAAAACTTTTAAATTACCTTCTTTTAAAAGTGGGCGGTGCCACGCCCGTTGTCCAAAATTTTACCAATTTTCTATTCTGCGTCATAAGGTGAACCCGCCTATCAAATTTCATCGCTTTATCCTTCTTAGGTAATGAATTATCACACTTTTTCGGTTTCTCCAAATTTTCGATATAGAAAAAGTGGGCGTGGGTATAGTCGGATTTCGTTCATTTTAAATAGCGGTCTTAGATGAGCGCCCAGGAACCTACATACCAAATTTCCTGAAGATACCTCAAAATTTACTCAAGTTATCGTGTTAACGGACAGACGGAAAGACGGACGGATGGACAGACATGGTCAAATGAATTTTTTTTTCGCCCAGATCATTTTGATATATAGAAGTCTATATCTATCTCGATTAGTTTATGCCGTTACGGATTACGGTTATGCGAACAAAATTAATATACCCTGTGAGCTCTGCTCAGCTGTCCAAGTGGCTACCGCCCTGATATCAGTACGCTACTCTGTGGCGAACACCGTCTTATCCTTTGCGATTTCAACGCTCTCCAGCATCCATGGCATTCCAGCTTGTCAGTCGACAGCAGAGACAGCCATCTAGCAGAGCAAATAGACAATACGAATTTCTGGACGATAAACGGCGACGCCTCCACCAGAATTGATGGTAATTGCCACAGCTCACCTAAGATCTCAATCGTCAGTGAAGGGCTCATAAATTGCAACCGATCCGTACTTTAGCTTTCAATTGAGCGACCTGGCAACCTTATCACCCCTGAAAAGCGGACTTTCATTAATTTCAAAAAAGCCAATTGGGAAGATAACACAACCTTTACAAACCAATCTTTCGCTGCTCTTCCCATTCCGTCCGATGCCCGGAAGGGCGAGCGTGCGTTCCGCAAAATCACCGCTTCAGCTTCTGCACGCTTCATCCCGGCCGGTAGAATACCTGAAATCATACCGCATTTTCCGGCCGAAGCCGCAAATTTAGCAAGATAACGTGACCTTGCGAGTAACCTCAACCCTAGAGACCCCCTTATTAGAAGTCTTAATTTGGATATCATGAGGCTGGAAAATGAATATAAACATACCAAATGGGAGAACTGCTGCCTCTCTGCGGCTGTTGGTAAATTGTTGAAAACCGCCAAATCCTTGTCTAATCCTACTATAAAAAAAAGAAAAAGTATCTATAGCCTTCGGAGATAAAACTTTTCCGATTCGAAGAAATGCGCGAGCGGCATTTGTCGACAATTTATAATTCATTCTTCTGTAGACAAAGCCAGGCGTCGTGCTAACAGACGAGCCCATAAACATAAACACGACGGCCCACCCATTACCATCACCCCCACAGAGGTTGAAGCAGCCATCCTTAAGGCCAGGCCCTCCAGGTCGACAGGCCCCAACGGAATAGCCATGCTAATGCTTAAGCACCTTGGCGATGAGGGAATAAAATACCTAACACATATTTTCAACATTTCACTGGAATCCTTCGTCATTCCCGAAAAATAGAAAATGGCAAGGATAATCCCGCTACTAAAGCCTGGCAACCCAGCTAACGAAGGTGATCTTATCGACCGATATCACTTCTTTCGCCAGTAGCTAAGACATTGGAAACCGTTTTGCTCCGTCACTTCACGGCAAATCTTAGCCTAGCCACGCACCAACATGGCTTCCGTAAAATGCAGAGCACCACCACCGCGCTCATTGCAATTAACACTCAGATTAATTACGGACTAAATCAGCAAAAACACCATCATAGGACGGTGCTCATTACACTTGACCTGTCAAAAGCTTTTGACACAGTCAACTACGGCTCGCTACTCTAAGACATAGACGGCTCACACCTTCCTACTTCTATAAAAAGATGGACCGCTAATTATCTGAGTAGTTGGCAGGCGTCGTTTGAATTTAGGAACGAAATTTCTAAACCTATAAAAATTAAACAGGGGGTTCCACAGGGTGGTGTGCTATCGCTGCTTCTGTTTAATTTTTACATATCAAAGCTCCCTTCCCCACCAGAAGGAGTCACAATCATTTCCTATGCTGACGACTGCACGATTATGGCTACAGGACATGTCCTTTCAGTTGAAGAATTAGTTTCTGAAATAAACAGCTATCTCCCCGATCTTTCCGGTTTCTTCGCCTCACCCAACTTGGCATTATCACCGATAAAATCCACGGCCACCCTGTTCACGAGGTGGAAGGAACAGATGTCGCAAATAGTAGACATACGCGTCGATGGTGTCACACTACCGACTGTAAGTCACTCAAAGATCTTAGGGGTAACGTTCGATAATACTCTAACCTTCAAGGCTTATGCCACCGAGATTTTTTCTAAAGTACAAAATCGCAACAAAATCCTCAAGGCGCCTGCCGGCAGCACATGGAGAAACGATAAAGAAACGTTGCTACCCACGTACAAAGCAATTGGCCGGCCCCTCATGAGCTACGCGTCACTAGTCTGGTCGCCTGGTCTTAAAAATGCACACTGGGAAAGGCTACAGGCATGTCAAAACGCTGCAATCGGAACTGCCACCGGATGTCTCCTTTTAACTCGCGAACACCATCTACATAGTGAGGTCAAAGAGCTCTATATTAAAGAACACAATGAAATGCTGAACAAACAGTTCTTGCTTAATTGTCACAAACCAGAAAATCCTAGCAAACAACTGCTTGATTTAGCACCGCCTACACGGGGATTAAGGGAACATCTCCTAAAGTACTATGACGAGATCCGGCACCTGTAAACACAGCCGCTTGATCCAGGTAAGCATAAGCAGGCCCTTAGCCAAATCCACACAGAATCGATAAACGCCTTTCTCTGGACGCGCCTGTTGAACCCTGTTATTAATATGTAATATCCCACCCTAGCAAAAGAAGAAAGCACACTACCAAGGGAAACACGGGTCACGCTGACCCAACTTCGTTCTGGATACTGTAACAGGTTAAACTCTTACTTATCCAGAATCAACCCCGACATACATAATGTGACACATGACACCAACCATCTTTTCAATTGTAATGTGGCACCTAAGCCTCTAACACCCATCTCCCTATGGTCCGCCCTGTTGAAACAGCCAGTTTCCTTGGACTCCCGTTAGAGGATTTTGATGACAATTTGTGAGTGGTCGTACCCATTGAATGGGGCGAAGCATTGTTAATACAACAACAACAGTGTAAGCAGCAAGTACAAGAGGAAGGGCGCAAAAGGCGGTTGATTATGTGCGCGAATGCAAACTTAGTCCAGAAACCATAAAATAAAGTGAGCGGGTAATGGTCACGCAGTAGTGAATAGTACCTTGAAGCGCTTCTCGATACATATTTCCGATCGGAAGATGATGCAAAAGTGTCAGTAGACATTAATTGCATTGCGCAGGGGGTAGTGACGGTTCGAATTTATGGTGAAGACTTTTTACAAGTTTAAATCTCGAGTGACGCGTCCGGAGAATGGTGTAAAACAATATTCGATGTGTACCCAATACTTGGAGAACAGCTCGTGCCGTTTTGCAACCATCGGAGGGAAGATCCGTCACGTGTATCCTAAAGACTACATACACATTAGAGGCCGATAGATGTGTATATAAAGTCCAACATGTACAAAACAAAACATCCGTATAGCATAGGCAAATCGATAGAAACGGCTCTGCACAGGGTGGATAGAAATACACATAAAGCCTTGAAATACACGAAGTTCTCCTTAGGAGTCTTCTAAGATTTTCATTAATATCTCTTAACAAGCGATCATGGAGGGTCTTAAGTTTATTGAACTGGATTCAGCTCTAATCAGAAAGATTGGTTACATGCTGGATTAGGCCACAAAATCTGTGGATAAGGGCACGACGCTTTTGCTCAAAACCAAGTGAAAAATATTATTGGTCCAACAAAAATTACGAAAAATGGAAAGCAGTTCAACTTATTTCAAAAATCAAAAATCTGATTTTATATAGAAAAAAGTTGGCAAAACCCGCGACGAAAAATCGTTCCCGAGACGGTCAGGCTAGTACCTTTTTGATGTTTGCTACCGGAACGTATCGGATCCATGAAAACTGTACAAAAATCAATGTGTGCGTTTTATTGGTTTTTAGGTGATTGCCACTGTATAGGCATGTAGATAAGTAAGTGTTTGTTTACTATGAATTTAAGTCAACTTTTAAGTTTTCAAATTTCAAAATTGACTCCGAAAGGTATCAAGTTATTTCTCTACCCGAAGGTCATATGTTTTTGTAATGTGATTGTGAGAATTCTAAATTAAGGAAAATATGTAACAAATTAAGTCGTAGCCTATCTTTAAATCTGTTCGAGGCAGATGTTCGATAATTGATATAAAGGATACTGCTTGTTGATATAGAAGTGGAAGCACGATATTGAGAGGGTAATGAGAGGGAGTAATGAATGTTGAAAAAGGGGGAAGAGGAGGAAAAGGAGATAGATGAAGAAAGTTTCTAGATAAGTATATAAGGCAGTACAAGTTTTTCATTGTCAAACATATACATGTGATAGGAGTCTGGAAATAACGTTCGAAAGTATTTAAACAAAGTTCGTGCGAGCTCTAGGTGCTTCAAATGTCATATTAAATAGTAAGATTTGCATTTTTGAAAATATTATAAAACATGCTTCTTTCCTATACTTCACTGCTTTTCGTCATCTGAATGTGCAAATAGGCACGTCATATGTGCATTTGCAGCTCATCACACACCTAAATATAAACAAACAATGAAAATTTGAGGTTGAATTAAGCTGTCATAACAGATTGTTTACCTTTGACAAACAGGGTAGAACAATTAAGACTAGAAATAGAAATATCCATACACACACATACACTGCACACACATATATGAACGAGTCGCAGTATTAAAAGTAATTTTGCGTTTGTTGTTAATAACATTCCAGCTGTCGCCTGAGGACAATCACCCCCCTGAAATCATACAAAATTATATGAACAATAATTCTTATTATTATTTTATCGTGATGTCACGCGTCGTATTAAATCAAATTGAGTTTGGCAATTGGGTTTTATTTATTTGTTGATTGTGTGGCCGCTGCTCTTACGCTATAGACTTGAATAGGGGTGTTTTTTATGTGTTACAGGGTGTTACAGGCAACTACTACAGACAAAAAAAAATGTGAAGACCACTGAACACATTTTTTGAAATTAAAATTTTTGGCAAAAGATGTAGTAAAACAAAGGGCATAGTTGACAGTTATGTATATATTCAAGTATTCTAGGAATAAACTATGTATAACGCAACGCAATGGTTCATTTTTTCTCGCGTGTACGAAAATTCATATGAGTCGTTCACTGCAGTGGGTGAAATAAGACCAGAGTGCATTTGTGAAATTTTCGGTACTATATAATAGTTAATATGAATGAGAGTGACTGTGACGTTAATTGACACGACGCACTATGGAAAATAAACGCCTCTTTTTGATTAAAAATCAATAACTTTTTTATTTCTGAATATTATATTCTAAAATTTTGCACAAATATAGAATAGGGTATATGGCTTCAAACTGAATGTAATTTATTATGATTTAATTTAAAACCATACCTTTAAAATTAAAAGAAATTCAAAATTATCAAAAATATCCAATATTTATTTTTTAGCAATGAATACTATTATTTTAATGCCCACAAAAACCAAATATTAAATAGTACATCAAAACACACATCAATTTAAATAACAAAAACATAAAAAAATGGTGATTGGAGTAGTTCCTCATATTGTACATGTGGAACCCGAAGGCGTATCTGTTAATACCTGAGCTACTTTGCCATCTATCATTGTACGGAAGAGATCGTGCTTCACTTGCACTCCCTCACCTTCTTGGTTAATTAATGATGGCCCAAAGAAATTACTGGACCTTTTATTTCATCTACAGCAGCTTTAGTTTTCTCGGAAGTTTCTTTGCTAAATTCTATTAATATAGGCCGACAGAAACGAACAGATGAAGGTACCGGATTTTGCCAAACAACATCACCTGTTAGCTCATTAATTAACGTAATAGGCACCAAAGAAGTGATAAAAAAGTTTGCATCAGAAATTAGTTCAGACTCCTCTAGCAGTTTTTGTTTGTACTGGCTTTGACCGGATGAGCCATCACAGTCCCATTTACTGTATAGAAGTCAGTTTTTCAATCCATTACTATACACAGAATCTATTGCCAATATTCTAGCAGCAGTGTGATCTAATAAATCTTGAAGTCTTACTATTTTTGCACTTGTGTCTGTAATTTCTATAGCTGAAGATGGTGGATAGCAAGTAGTTTTAACTCCTTGCACTTTGTAATGTGGTGGAAACACAAAACCTTTTCGTTCTTTCACTAAATTTCTCAAGTACAAATATTGTGGTTTCGTTAAATGCAGTCAATAAATACGCTCAATGCTTCTTCATCCGTTAACATTTTTGTCTGATTTGTGTCTTCTATGAGACTCGAGAATAATGTCTTATTTTCACTGTCAGCAAATCTTAATGTTTCCACAAGTTTAGCTTCTGTTCCTTCTCCTAGCGAACGTAACCCTTAAAGATGTGCATTTTAGATGTGTTTAAATCCATGTTCATTAAGTAGACTTGCGTTGTTTTGTTTCTTCTTTTACTGGATTCTGACGAATCTGGATAAGATACGCACGGTCTCCGACGTTTTACAGAAGAAGTAGATAGTGTGGACTCGGTTGTAACGTTTTCAGAGTTCGGTACAATTATTGAATATTCTGATTCTAACCAATTACTGTTTTTCATTAAAAATGTATCGTTTTTTCGTGAATTTTCTGTCCATCGTTTATTAAAAGTAGGAATAATATGTCTTTTAAAATAGCCGAGGATGAAACATAAGTTGTCTTCAGATACAAGATAACTTCCTTTTAAAGCTGTTGATAATGCCTCCAATGATTTTCCTCCTTCGATATACGAAAGTATTATTTCACGTTTAAAACACTTGAAATTAGACATTTAAAGGGACAACAAAACACGTAGTTATTTGTATTCGTAACAATTACTTCTGTCATTCACCAATATTTTGTTCTGTTTATATACTAATAAGAAATATGAGGTTAGTGCGTTAAAACAAAGGGTATTTTGTGTATAATTGTGTTATAATCGCTTTTTACTTCGTTAGTTTTCTACCTAAGGTCTACATTCATAAGTATTCCTAAACATATGCCTAAGTTCCTTGCGCAAGTAGGTAGAAAAATTTCATCCTTTTCATGTAAGTTAGCTTAAATATCATGGCTCTGCGTGTAAGTGAAATGAAAAGCCACACACACAAGTGATTGCACGCGGAAGATTATAAAAGTGCGCGCATCATGAACAGCATTGTGGCGACTATTAGCAGTTTCGACACGTCACCATGTCGATAGTAAATAGATGTTGCACAACCACAACAGCAATGTAAGCAGAATAAACAACAAATAGCTACGTAAACATGACAGCAGCAGATAAGAGCGTAGACAGCATTACTTACGCACATACACAGTAACAAAGAGTGCAGCTTATACCACTCACATCTATACATAAAAAATAAGAGCGAATATGAGATGCAGCGGATGACAGCAGTAAATAAGCAACTAATCGAGAAAGCTGTTCGAGAAAAGTCTAGACCCTGGGAGAAATAGGCGAACGAGGCAACTGGGATTATAAAAGCAATCAGTTTGATATTAGCACGCTGTATGTAACTTTCGTGAATACATTCAATTGTGAAAACCTACTACCTTAGTAGTGCTATAAATAAAAAGAATTTTATATAAAGAATACCTGAGTGTATGTATTTGGTATTTCAGTTGAACGAATAGCGTGAGGCGCAGAATAATCGAGAATTCCAGAAATTCGCAACGGTATCAATTAAAGCGCGTGTATTCATATACCACTACTAGGTAAAAAAGAAGAGTTGTATATACTACCTAACATACTAAACAATCAAAGTTTCTTTCCTCGAAGTACATACAGCTGGATGATCAAAATAGTTGCAGATAGCAACTTTGCGGTAAACATTCGCAGCAAGGATGATTGCATGGAGTTGACTCGGAGCTTCATGTTGTTTTTGTGGTGATAAAGACAATCCTGGAAGTTTTTTTTCTAGGCAGCGCACGACCAACCTGATTCTAATTATAAAGAATGCTTGGGTATACTCTTTGCCAAAAGAAGGAAACTGTAAATCACCTCATCTGCAACTGCTCGTGGTTAAACGGCACTACATAGTGCTTCCTGGAAGATCTCTTTCTGGCCGTGGAATATAACATCAGGGATCTGATGGATGTCCTCAAAATGCTTTGAAGAGGAGGAGTTAAGATGTCTTTTCGTAGTATCACAACGAGCTTAATGTACCACTGCGGCAGCCACTTCAAGCTACTAGTGACTCAGCTAAATTAAGCCCACCCTTAACTTATCCTCATATGTAAAACTGAAATACTAATGTAGGAGCTTATTTCATTATTAAGTTTTGCTAAGAGCAGCGCCACTTGAGCGCATCCACACATTTCCCCTGAGGTGTGATGACTTGTCGCCGGTATTAAGTAATTGCTGCATGTGAGGGTTTTAATTGCAACAGATGTTGTTTTTGTGCTTGTAGCTATAGTACTTACAATGATTGTTTTATATGTAAAATTCTTTTTTTTTCACATATGTTGTTGACATTAAGGATTTCCTTGTTTGTATTTTATCTCATCTCTTACTTTTTGCCACTTTCCTCTTTCAATCCGCAATCTCAAGTATTTATTTTATTTGCTTTGGATTTAACATTCGTTTATTATTGTTGTTTCTAATCGCAAATTCATTATACTGAATTTACATATAGCACTGCATAAGAAGCAGCTTAACTTAGCTTAGCTGGGTTCATGGCAACTCGCTTACCTACCCCCCTGCTTGTTAAAACAACGGCGGCGCATGTAATGAAGTGTTAGAAAAACAGCCCTCTTGAGAAACTTATGTACATACGCACATATATACATTTCCGCGTTGGATAGGAAATTTAATAGACAACAATGTCACATATTTACACGCATTTATTTACTTGATATAAGCACCACCCTAGTGTTCCACAAATTTTTCTAAGCTTGTTGGATTGTTGAAGTTTTTTGATTTCTTTTTTTTTTATTCAATATCTAAGCATGTGCAGCTGAGATTTGAAATGCTATTAACTACATTACTTCTCAGTTTTCCATGCATGCAGTTTGTGTTTGTTGCTGTTATGTATTTGCCATTTTGTTATAATCAGCTGAGCAGAGCTCACAGAGTATATTAATCATAGTACAGGTTTAGAAGTATGATATGTATGAGAAGGAAGCAATTCCTTTCTCTTTCTAACACATTGCAGTTTGACACTTCGGTCAGTGTCAAACTATTGTGGAACTCAGTGGAACATGCGTTTGACACTGAACGAAGTGTCAAAATTACCGGTGTTGCTGTCGTTGGAAGCGACGCAGGGAAACAAAAAAAGGAGCGGAATATCAGATTTTTTGAACGTATTTAGTATAAAAATGTAGTGCACCTATATGGGTCCTACAGAAAATTATAAAAAGGTCTTGAATTGGGATATCTGAGGACGCGTAGTTATTCCAGTATTAAGAATACAAGCACGGGTGCTAAGTTTTTCTACCAGTTCAAAAGTTCTCCGCGAAAAACAGTTTGAAACCGAGGTTGACTGCAATAACCCGTCCAAAAATGTGGAAAGAGAAATGAAAAGATGCGTTTTGTCGTTTTATCAATATCCCAAAGGCGAAAAAGTATTCGAATTATTGAAAGCGAGCAAAAACGCGTCTATTAATACCTCGCCCGACGGTTTTGGTCGTGTTTTAGCAATCGTCCCCGGTAATAAAGTATCACAATTTGTTAATTAAAATTGTCGAAAACATATGGATTTTAAGAGGGATGTAATTAAGTTCTCGTTTGAAAGTAAATAAGGGAATTTCTTTGTAACTTTACGATAAAAATTTTACGCAGTTTTCGTTAGCAGCTACTACACTCTTCTTGGACCTAAGAAGTACAACAGTGCCAAATAGCATCCACAAAAAAACGAACAAGAACAAGCATTTTATCAGGTGAGCGTGGCTGTGTATGTGCGTACTGCTACATATCCTACTTGTAGACCTGTACTAAGATATTAATTTTGTTCTCATAACGGTACCCCGTAATGGCATAAACTAATCGAGAAAGATATAGACTTCTATATATAAAAATGATCTCGGCGAAAAAAGAAATTAATTTAGCCATGTCCGTCCATCCCTCCGTCCATCTGCCCGTAAACACTATAACTTGAGTAAATTTTGAGGTAAATTATGAAATTTGGCACGTAAGTTCCTGGGCACCCATTCCAGATCGCTATTTGAAATGAACGAAATCGGACTATAAGCACGCCCACTTTTTCGATATCGAAAATTTCGAAAAACGGAAAAAGTGAGATAATTCATTACCAAAGACGGATAAAGCGATAAAACATAATAGGTGGGTTGATCCCATGACGCAGAATAGAAAATAAGTAAAATTTTGGACAATGGGCATGGCACCGCCCACTTTTAAAGGAAAGTAATTTAAAGGTGATTTGGCAGCTGAGTGTGTAATGTTCGGTTACACCCGAACTTAGCCTTCCTTACTTGTTTTACTTTGTCCTTTTAAATGGTAGCAGCTTGATTTTCACCTTCAATCCCCTGCCAACATAACAGACATTTTTATTACTTTTCTATGTTTTATGTTGTCACCCTCTTCTTACATTTATCATTACATAGTTACATTACTCATACTTTGACTGACATTTGTACGGTTATTTTGTTTTTAAATCCGTTACGCATTGATTAATAAAGCACTTATGGAGCATTAGTACGACATAGGGTTTGTCAAATCCATGAGAGAACTCTTAGAAGTACCAAAGTACATATGTATATACTTAAATTAGCAAAGAAGCGCTAGGTGGTGTTTTGAGCCACTCAAAAACATAGTTTGATTATTACTAATTAGTTAGAAATTGGATATTACAATAATCTTACAGTAAAAAATTCGTATTTTCTTTCAGGAATCCATTAACTCTTACACTACTGGTGACTCATATTGTCGTTACCGCTATGTTGTGGTCTGACAGATCCAAAGGTAATGTATACGTGCCACTACTCAAAAAAAGTAATTGAACAAACCAAATGTGTAACAATGTTTATTTAATTCAAAATTGTAGTCACGAATTGTTCCAAAAATGTATGAATGTTATTTTTTATTTTTTTTTTTAACCCTAGTGTTGTCCACGGCTTAAAAAATGACACGGCAAAATGTGGTATTAAAATGTAGCTGGCCTTAGCGGCAAAGTCACTTTGTGTTTTTATAAACGAATAACGGATATCGACAAATTACAAAGTATATAATAAAGTACAAAAGAAAATCAATACAGACAATTACTAATACAAAGTATCTATATTTATTTGACAAGTGTGTGTGGTAAGTGCATGCCAGTGCTGCCGTCGATTTAGGGCCAAATGTGTTGCCAGATTTGTTGGCGTAGATGCCCTTTTGGTGTATGACGTGTGGAACGTGTGTGGTGAGATTTTGTATTTTTGCCCCAATCTCTTTCGTTGGTGGCTTATTGCGACAGCTAGAATGCATACGGTGAGCCTCCGGGGCTCACTTGGATATATATTTCAACATATCTTATAAATTTGAAATAATATTTTTACAAGAGGCTTTTGGAATGCTATATTTGAATTATTCTAATTATAGTACGCATTGATTTAAAAAAAAAAATCTTTTTCTCAGAAATAAAAGCAATTTTGTATCAATACCCCTTTTATACACATGATGAGCCTGTGAGGCTCATATGGCTCAACCAAGTATGTCATGCAAATTTACTTGAGCAATGACCGTTATTCTGTGTAATTGAAGTGAGTCTATTTCATAGTAGGCATTGATATTTTGGAAAAAAAAACAATCAACCAATTATGCTTTTGCAGAAGAGTACCCAGTAGTGTTCGATTCGTGGTCAAGTGCACAACAATATATTTTATTATTGATAAGAAATAAATAATATCGGTTCAAACTAGATCAGGTAATACAAATTCATATAAAAAATTGTTTTATATTAGGTATGATAACAATATGAATGCTGAATGCGTAATGCACATATTTCGATAGGAAATATAGGAATACAAAAATGGCATCAGCAAGCAAAAAATCTGTTCGTGCAAATGATGATAATGTAGAATCGATTTTCAAGGCATGGCTTGAGGAGGATTATGATTATATTGTTGAAAGTGACTCGTCTGGCGAAGATGATAGTTTTCAAACATTTGTGGAGGAGGCCAATGAACAATTCTATTCTGAGAATAGTGAAGACGAGAACAGCCCCGAAGAAAATACAGACATATCGGACCGCTGCAGTAACTCCTTTTCCGGAAAAAATTGGTTTATATGGAATAGTTCACCACCGCAGCAGAACAAAATTCGTGCACACAACTTAATGCGTTTTACTCCTGCTCTTATACAAAAATGTAATATTTGGTCTAAGAAGAACGCTTGGGACAAATTTTTTACATCGGAAATCATCGACGAAATCATATTATGTACAAACAGAGAAGCTAGCCGCTGTTTTGAGGCATAGGGGAAATATTGGCCACCCCTGGAGAAAGACGAAATTGAGGCTTTTTTTGGGTTGCTATTGATGGCTGGTGTGGAAAAAAATTGGGATACACCCGTCCGTGAGCTTTTCCTGGATATGACGGCAAACCCTTTATACCAAGCTACAATGTCAATAAACCGATTCGAAAACATACGCAGGATGCTTCGATTCGATGATAAGAGAACACGCAACTTTCGAACTTCATCAGACAAATTTGCGCCCATTCGTCATATATGGGAATTGGTTCTACAGGGGTGCCGAACAGTAATAATTCCAAAAGCATTTGTAACAATTGACAGCAGCTATTAAGTTTTAGGGGACGCGCAAGTTTTATTCAGTATATGCCATCGAAGCCAGCCAAGTACGGAATTAAATCCTTTTGGCTCTGTGAAAGCGATTCGGGTTATGCCATTGATGGCCAAGTTTATTTAGGTCGCCAAACATGAAATAACGTTCAACATAATGTAGCTGAGAATATAGAAAAATCCCTTGTTACAACCATTCAGAATTCTGGGCGAAATCTAACTTTTGATAATTATTTCACGAGCTTTCCCCTTGCATTGGATTTATTGGAAGCTGGAATAACGATTGTAGGAACTTTACGTAAAAATAAAAAGGAAATACCAGGAGAATTCAAAGCTTCTAAAGAAAGAAACGTTTACTCATCTCAATTTGGTTTCAAAGACGACTTAACATTAGTAAGTTACGTTCCGAAAAAAACAAAGCGGTTATATTACTAAGCTCTATGCATCACGATGATATTGTTAACATTGAGAATGTAACTAAAAAACCAGATATTATCTAGTTCTGTAACAAAACCAAGGGCGGTGTAGATCATATGGACCAAATGGTTGGTAATTATATATGCAATACAGGCGATGGACTCTGGCTGGTATAATATAATGGATGTTGAAGCTCTGAACACCTTTTTGATATTTATTCAGGAAAATCCCGCCTTTGCAATTGGGATACGGCACAAAAGGCGTATCTTCCTGAAGGAACTAGCAATTGAGTTAGTACTCCCATTTATGAAGCGGAGAGCACAAAGTTCAACCAAACTGTCTAAATTTCATAAAATGGCTATGGCAAATTTTATACAGATTGAAGCAGAAGCAACAACTAAGAATGGCGCTCCGCCGAAAAAAAGGAAAAGATGTGAATCCTGTCCTTCCAAAATAAATCGCATGAGCAGACTATTTTGCGCTAAGTGTGCTAAAAGTATTTGTAAAGAACATTCATTACTGCTTTGTGAAACATGTCCCAATTGTACTAATTAGCACATAATTTTTTGTATTTATATAACCATTACACGTATTTGTAATAATAAAAAGAAACGATAAATGAATTAAAGTTTTATCCCAGTAATATTTTGTTTTATTTATAATTAAACCCGTACTTCTAGTGCTTGAGCCACTGAGGCTCATCGTTTTTTACGCATGCATCCTAGGGTTAATTAACATGCCAGTGTGAAGGAAAATATACTCGTATAAGTCCTTAGTTCGAGGAGCTTCTTGGTGTTTCTTCAGCAATGGATTTGAAACACACTTTACTTGAGTGCGAATCACAAACCGGAGACTTACATTTCATGCAATGGAAACGCGTTTTCCTGTTTCTTTTGTACTCCTTATAGCAAGTACGACAAACAGGCCGGTTAGAGGCAGATGGGGCATATGTAAGCAAATTATTTTGTATTGTCACTGAAGAAGATGGAGGATGAAGAGAAATTGTTTATAAGAATACCAATAAGGTTTAAAGAAATCAATTAACTTACGAAAATATTGAAAACTCTCATGGCATTTTTGATATGCTGGAATTGCGATATATTCGGCTTGGCTGCTCGTAACTCCATATGTGGTCTAACCAATTGATGTGCTAATTCAATCAAAAATTCCCGTGGTTTATCAGCTCCGCTCTTTAGGGATAATTCATCAAATATGATGAAAGAAGCTAAAACGTCCAGCATTTTGTAGAAGAACGCAAGTGGCCAACGCCTTGTTTGGCGTTTGCAAGAGTAAAATGGTATCATTTGATCCATGGTATCTACTCCCGCCTTATACTTATTGTAATGTAATATTTGCAGGGCCCATTAAAGTCGGAAATGTAATGTTCGGTTGAAAAAAGAATGACAGACTTATTTTTCTTTGGCACGTACGAGCATAAAGAAAAGTAGTTTTCGTAGAAACAGAAGATGCTGCTGTTCAGTGGACGAGTAGAAGATGCAAGCAATTCTGGTGGAATTAATATTTTATCTTACGAACAGTTCCAAAGAAAGCCAAGTTTTTCGATATAAGACCGCTAGCTAATTCTAATGATGAAAAAAGTTGTCAGCGTATATTGTTCGTCCCGTGCGGAAATATTTTTAACTAAGTCCATCACAACCCGTTGACGTTGATTTATTTCCCTAGTTGCATCAATTAGTTTACCAGTATAAATTTGGCCTTTCAATGGATAATTGGATGTTGAGCCACAAGCCCACCAAACTTTGATTCCATACTTTGCAATCTTCGATGGAATATACTGTGTACTTGGTTATTCCACGATAAGCAAACAGCTGCTCATCAGCCGTTATAAAGTAGGCACAGTTTCTACGCTGTAGTCTGACATACCACAAATTAGAAAAACGCACATATAACACAAAAAGATGTTTTTACACTAAAAATGAGACAAATTATATTACTCTGTACTGGAATAGAAACTCCACATGGAACTTTATTAAGTCATAAGACAGTTTGTCGAAAAATGTTGGGAACCCAAAATTTTTTATCAAAATTTTTGAAAATGGTCTATTAAACTACAGCGCTAGTCTTGACTACCCCAAGTGCGGTTTTCTTTGAGAAGTAACTGTAAAGGGCAGTTCTAGAAAAGTTGAGTTGTGATGAACCATCCTTGTCTATTTGATGTATAGTAGCCGTATATTTATAGACCTATATGAGATCATCATCATCATTAGTTGACGCCGAAAAATCTAGCAAAAATCTAGTGACCGAAAATGTCGGCCAACAACAAAGAGTCCCACCTTGTTCCCGTAAAAAGTTGTGCGAAGAAGACAGCCCTATAGTTTGTTTACATTTGCCCTATATGTGTGAGTAGTATTGGCAATCACATAGATAGGTACGATACGGAATGGAATGGTCATAAAAGTTCCCAATGCTCTTGAAAAATGTTAATGAAGATTTAACGTGTGTCATCGTCAGAGATAGGGCCATTTTACTAGCCAATTTAGGTGTAAACATTTTGCTTGCTGAAGTTACGCAAGCCATCGCAGCTTGATGATAACTAACTTCACTTAAAAACGTAACAAGTGTTCCTTCAATTTTTGAACTTTCAGGGGGGTTCTGCATAATGCCCAAAACTTAAATGCTTAGTGAGTATAGGACTATAAGACAAAGTCTGTATAGTACATCAAAATTTTTTAAAAGTTTGTCCTTAAAACAAAACAAAATTAAAATCTAATTAATTAAGAAGGCGTAGAAAGGGTTATTTTAATAAAAAAGAAGAAATTATGAGGAGAATGTGCAGTTTTGTTGCAATCACATCCATCTCTCTGAAGAAAAGTAAACAGAAAAAACATTTCCGCAGTTAATGCTGTTCATAACGGTGCCCACATAAATTCAGAAAGCAAAAACTCAGGAACACATTTTTTCAGAAAACATTAGTCAGAACCCTTTTTTCAGAAAGACAAAATTCAGAGGTCAAAACTCAAAAGTCTAATTTCAGAATTCTAATTTCAGAAGTCAAATTGCAGAAGTAAAATTTCAGAAGTGAAAATTCAGAAGTCAAAATTCAGAAAGTAATCAGACGACAGAAAAAACATTAAATTTTTCTCAAAATTCAAAAACATTTATTTATTTGGAAGGAATTATGTACAAAGAAAAAGTAGTGTATTCCAAAATTTTTAATTGTGTGCAATAGCAAGCATGTAATTAATTAATTTTTTTCGCGTATATTTTTTTCAAATAAATTTACAATTTTTGTTGTTATATCAGCCCACTGATTTGTAAGATTGCGTGTTCGAATCGAGCTCAAGGCCTAACAATAATTATTTTACCATTATTATTGTTATGATAAATTTTTTCGCGTTTCATCAGAGTAATCCATGGAGTACCCACAGTCCAATAAACATCGTGTAGTGATTACATTCGTTAAAAACGAGCAATGAGCGGCTTTCAATATGTTTGTGTAGAAACATGAGTTGGTCCATTGCTGCATTACAGTGGAGTATAATGGTAAGTACTCCAGTGGATCACATGATCCAACGATTTTTGCAAGGTTATGCGAATGAAATATGATGCTCTCACTACCCTGCAAAAATCGTTGGATCATGTGGTCCACTGGAGTACTTACCAGTATACTCCACTGTAATGCAGCTATGAACCAACTCATATTTCTACACGAACATATTGAAGCCGATCATTGCTCGTTTTTAACGATTGTAATCACTACACGATGTGTATTGGACTGTGGGTACTCCATGGATTACTCTGATGTAATGCGGAGCTGGAGTATATGGTCCCGTCCTAGGACTTCGCAATGTTAATTGGACCATATTTTTTGTATGAATTGTGGTTAATTTTGGAGCACTCGGTTGGTCCATAGCGAGTACCCTATACATGCATGAATGGAGTACTCGCGATTTTTGCAGGGTAAGAAATTATTTTTATCGGAACCCACCTATGGAGGCAGAGGAAGTGGACGGCCCCCACGTCGTTGGAAGAACCAGGTGGCAAACGATTTGAAGAAGTGACTGACGCGCCTTTTTGGACGACCATAACCCTGCAAAAATCGTTGGACCATGTGGTCTACTGGAGTACTTACCATTCTACTCCACTGTAATGCAGCGATGGACCAACTCATGTTTCTACACGAACATCCCTGCAAAAATAGCGAGTACTCCATGCATGCATGTATGGAGTACTCGCTATGGACCAAGCGAGTGCTCCAAAATTAACCACAATTCATACAAAAAATATTGTCCAATTAACATTGCGATGTCCTAGGACCGGACCATATACTCCAGCTACGCATTACATCAGAGTAATCCATGGAGTACCCACAGTCCAATAAACATCGTGTAGTGATTACAATCGTTAAAAACGAGCAATGATCGGCTTACAACATGTTCGTGTAGAAACATGAGATGGTCCATCGCTGCATTACAGTGGAGTAGAATGGTAAGTACTCCAGTAGACCACATGGTCCAACGATTTTTGCAGGGATGTTGTAAGCCGATCATTGCTCGTTTTTAACGATTGTAATCACTACACGATGTTTATTGGACTGTGGGTACTCCATGGATTACTCTGACGTAATGCGAAGCTGGAGTATATGGTCCAGTCCTAGGACATCGCAATGTTAATTGGACCATATTTTTTGTATGAATTGTGATTAATTTTGGAGTACTCGCTTGGTCCATAGCGAGTACTCCATACATGCATGCATGGAGTACTCGCGATTTTTGCAGGGCTGGAGTGTATGGTCCAGTCCTAGGACATCGCAATGTTAATTGGACCATATTTTTTGATTGAATTGTGGTTAATTTGGGAGCAAGCGCTTGGTCCATAGCGAGTACTCCATACATGCATGCATGGAGTACTCGCGATTTTTGCAGGGAATATGGCTTAGCCAGTTGATGTTGATGTGAGCATATTCATTGAGTTCATAAACGTAAAACTATTTGTTGTTGTAATCTATATCAATTTTATGACGCGACACAGAATTAAATTGTCCATAAACGAGCTCAATTTTATATGGCTGATAATTAATTTGAAAACACAAATCTTCGAGAAAGTTGACACGGCTATACAAGAACAATTGAATGTCATCAGCATATACATGGACATTAACATAATGACATACAGAGAACGCATAGTTGAAAAATTGAACAAAAGAGGATCGGTACATCAGAGGAAGCAATACATGATCTAGATGCCAAACTTTCGCACACGACAATGCTTTAAAAAAATCAGGAAGAAAAACAGGAGTTAGGGCACCGTGACCAAATTTAATTATAATATCATTAAATAGTTTTTACCATGGCTGAAGGGCAGCTGTACTTAGTTAGCAAAGTCCTGATTGCAGTGGCCCCATCAGGGTAATTCGTTGAGTTATCAATAGAGGACTGAAAAAGTTTAACAAAGATTGGAATAATGCTTATTTTTATGGGCACAGGAATTAACACTGCCCTTTTTTAACTCGGAAAACACGAATTTGGGAGGCATCTGCTTATAATGTCAGTGAGTGTACCTATAATATATTGCATCACTTGTTTAATAAATTGTCTCTCTAATAGGCCCGGAATTTATACTCATAAGAGATTATATGACCTCTTTCTCATGATACGTGTTAAACTGAAATTGATTTTCATTGAACAATTTCCATTAAAAGCTGTGTGAAAGTGGCTTATATTGCAGATTCTAAATAATTTAAAATATTAGGGCCAATCTTACACTTACACTAACATACAAGTGTTGGATCCCACTTTTTTAAACAGTACATCTAATTTGCTTTATTTCGATCAACTCTTAGCTGTGAACTGGCTATATCCGTATTGTTCCTCTTCCATTTTCTATACGGCATTTTGCGTCCTGATGTGGTAACCTCGCTTTGCTGTTGTACTGCGGACATAATCTATTAAAAATGTGTGAATTACGTAAGCGAACGGGGATATCTAATTAGTCACACAAAGTTTTAAACTAAAAAAACGACTTTTTCATCCACTGTGGCAAAACGCCAACATGATATCCGATCGACATTGCACAAATCAACTAACAACACGAAAATGCTTTTTTAGGCTTAAAATCTCGAAAAGCAGTAGTAACAGTTTTAGCGACGCAGTTAAGCTTACTATCAAGTGTACAAAAAATGAGATGATGTTGCAAATAAAGCTGAATTGGGGAAATTTAAGAGCAAAGTCAGGGCTTGACGCAATAATAGGTTCAAGTAAGGTCGGAATTGAGTTGTCTTTGTCTTCTTTCTTTACCTCAATGTCTTCTTTTCTCTTTCTGTTTAACAACACCCTAATTCTTCTACTCTCTCCTGCTCCTCCTCCTTTTCGCCTTTTCCTTCTCTTTTCTTTTGTTGGCTTATTGGCCCGATCTCTTCGTTAATTCTCCCTAACTTTTATCTCATTTCATAACATTCCATTCATCTTTCACTCCTTTGTAATTTTCTTACTTTTTCTTTTTCTCGTCGTCCCCTCTCCGGCTCTTACTTACGAAGATCTAACGAGTTAAGACTTTTTTTCTGAAGGGGCTTATAAATCCTCAATACTGTATAAATACAATCCAAGAGTATTTCTGCCATGAAAAGCTTCTCAGTGCAAACTTATTTACCTTGCAAATGCCGTTTGGATTCGGCATAAAAAATGTAGGTCCAGTACCGCCAATTTGTATGAATAATTAAAAGAAGAAGGTTATCGCGCTTAGCATTTATTTGTTTTATAGTTTGAGTGGACCAAATTAGGTCGGATTACAAAAATTGATCATAATCGGTGGCATGGTTTTATGGAAAATTTCGCAGATGATGGTTTTTGATAGATAAGTCAAGTGAAATGCTCAGATCTTGATAAAGCTATAAGAAGGTAAAACCATTCTCTCTTCTCGGCACCTATAATAGTTTTTTCATTTTTAAAAAATTTCAAAAATCACTCTCTTAAACTCTGTGGAAATGCCAAACCAAAGAAAACACCATCAAAAAAATGTTTTGGTATGTCATTTTGCAATTTTTTAAATGCTAAAAAAATAAAATTATTGGAAAATTGCAAAAAATTGTTTCGAAATTGATTTGTGTATTTCGCGAAAACTGACGCAAATTAGGAGCAACAAGAAGATCAAGTCTTCCTCCACCCGCTGGCCCTCGCTAGAAAAGATGATGTAGTTTCTTGCAAGTTAGCTTAACATAATTGTACAGTTGGAGTATGTTGGTTTGTGTAGGCGCAATTTACCAGCTGCGCTGACCGATCCATTCGGCACTAAAGTTCGTCCATCTTAGCAGATACAGTTTTGGGTCGGCATAAAACATGTATTTATGTCGGCAAATTTGTTGAAAAACGAGTACTCCATACGCATACTCTAAATTAAAAAGAAAGCTTGGCTTTGATCTCCTCGGAGATATAAACATCTAAACGATTTGATGAAGAAAATCCTGAGAAGAGGACTGTATCGTAATGAGGGAAACTAGAATACACTACGAGAACTCAAAAGTGTGGAATGACGATGACCATTATGATTCCTTGCCTATCAAAAGAACTCCTTTCTGCCGATTAAAAATTATGTTCTGCATAAAATCAAAATTTTGATATAATAGTTAAAAAAATATATTGTTTTTTTGTTTTTGTTATGAAAACAAAACCAAAATAAAAAAATAAAAATTGAGAAAAGTGAGAATTTTTAAATTTTTGTAAACGACGTTTGGCTCTCATCAGTTTTACCTTGTAATATTTTTATCGTGCCCCAGATAACACTTCACTTTTTTAACTCAAATTCCTGACTTTATTTAAAAATTCGAATTTTTTTTCATAAGAAACAAAAAATATTTCAAGGTGGAACAAAAAACTCAATTGAGTAAAACTAAATCGAAATTGTATGTAAAAATCTTTAATAAATTTTAAGAAATGCATCACGTAATTTATTTTAAAAGTCCTAGTCGGAATTTTCTGGAAAAAATTGCTGTAAAATTACATCAACCTACGCGCAAATAACAAAAATGCTAAACTTTTAGCTATGAAAGAAAATTAAGTTTAATTTGTTGAGGTGAGAAAAAATTTTAAATATATGCAAAAAGTAAAACCAGAAGTCTGTAACTCATCCAAAGTGTCAATGTTTGAATGTTGTTATTGTTTTCCGTATTGCTTTTGTGGTTGAAGATAATGACAGAAAGTGAACTGCCATATGCCATTAGCGAAAATTAAATTGTTTTTTTTTTTTTTTTAATTTACATAAAACCATAGAAACATTTTTTTCGGGAGATCTATAAAAGATGCGACCCAAGTAAGCGATTCAAAGAGATGTCAGCGAACTGGGCTGTGAAGGAGATTCGCAAAATTATGCGCGAGTTTTAGAGTTGAAATCTATAGTAGTGGCATACGCCAAGAAAACGAGAAGTGAAGAAAAAACGAAAGAGAACAGCATTTAAATAATATTAAAAAAGTAAAAAGAGTAAATGAAAATTCTACGAAACAAATAAAGTTAAAAAAAAATAAAAAAAATAAAGTTATTTAATGAAAATTGATGTGGCAACGCACGAAGCGCCATGGAAAACAAAAAGTTAAAACAGACTTTAAATATGCAACGAAACCGAACCTAAACGGGGAAAAAAACATTTCATTCTAAAGAAAAATAAAAAAAAAGAGGAAATAAAGGAAAAATACGGAAATTTGAGAAATAAAGTAAAATGTAATAAGTAAAATTTCTTAGAGAATTTTAAATTTAAGCGCAAAAAGTCGCCAGGGACAACAAAAACCAACAATAAGAACAACACCATGTTAAGTTTTGCGCGAACTTGTGTATGTGTATGTAAGGTGCAGAAGATGCGTTAAAATCTTAGGGAAGAGTCTTTCCAAAAGCAAAGTTAAACGAAAAAATGCGTAAACTCAATGTGGCTTACAATGGCGTGCCTTAACGCAATATTGTGCAATAATATTTGCAAAAAATTAAGAATTTAGAACTTATACACGTATACGAAAAGTATAAGGTAGTAAAGCTTCCGATTTCTTCCATAACAAGCGAAAATTTCCAGACTAGAGAAATCGAGAACTTGTCTTCTATCGCGACTCTCGAAACTCTAAACGTACCTCCAGAGCTGACGATTTATAGTCTAAATTCTCACTTGTATTCTTGAATTAATCATAAGCTTGCTGTTAAGAGTAACTCAAAGGTACTTTACCAGGCAGCACCAACGGTTCTCTCTTGCTCTCTCAACGGAGGGTGGTCTAAATTCCGTAATCTTGTAACTCCGTGTAAAAGACGAGCTCAGTTTTGCTGCTGGGGTTGCTAGATTCGGACCACTATGTCATGATACCTAGATAACCCTGCAAAACATCCCTCAGTCTATTCAGATACTTCTAACAAGAATTGCTAGTTCATAAGCCATTACTTGGCAACTCCCTCAATTTGAAGAAGCTTGTTTATTCCAACGATTCAAAGCAGTGAAATATAGCATCCGCTGCGGCGTGCCCATTTGCACTTTTTTCTGAGCCGTCGCCGGATTACGGATGTGTCATCGCATCGATTTTATATTGGTGTTTAATTGGTAAATATTTCGTAAAAACATTTGCAAGTGAGACGTCGAGAGAAGACTGATAACACACCGATAACAAACTGGTTACACTTCATAAGGAAATCGATAACTTTTTTTTAATAAATCGATAGTCTTTCGCTAACGAATCGATAAATTTTCCATAACAAATCGATATATTTTCGATAGTGAATCTATAAATTTTCTATAGCATATCGATAAAATTTTGATAACAAGCGATAACTTGTCGATCGATAACTTATTGGTGATACTCGGATAAAAAATTTTTCAACAGCAAATCAATAAGTTTTAATAAAATATCTATAACTTTTTTATAAAATATCAATGAAAAATTTAAACCGTGGCTGTGTTGGTAAAAGTATAATAATTGTAGTGACAACGGTTTAGTGGCTGATCAACGAGCAACGATGCAAGACGTATGCATACATAATTGTTAACACTCAAAACAAATTTCGAGAATATGCTACAAAGGAGTTTTTTATTGCCGGAGTCTAACAAAACTTTTAAATATAGTGCTAAATTAAACAAGTGCAAATGCTGCGCATGAGCGTTTGTTTGAAAAATATGTTTATTTAATAATTTGAGAAAATATCAAAAAAAAAATTTTCATCAGAACGGGCAAGGCGATACACTTAAAAGCAATTAGAACAATCCCTCCTTAATTCATTACAAAAAAAAACACGTTTTTTTTTTTAATTCACAAATAAAATAAGCCTCTTCCAATTTTGCTACTCTACTTGTTCAGCGACTATTTAATACAGGAGAATAATAAAATATGTGAAGTGAGCGCCAATATTTATTTCACCAGCTGACAACCTCTGCTCTAAACTTTAGTGGAGGTGTTGCTTTGACTTTTTATACTCAGTTGAGCAGATCTCACAGAGTATATTAATTTTGATTGGATAAAGGTTGGTTGTACAGGTATAAAGGAATCGAGATAGATATAGACTTCCATATATCAAAATCATCAGGATCGAAAAAAAATTCGATTGAGCCATGTCCGTCCGTCTGTCCGTTAACACGATAACTTGAGTAAATTTTGAGGTATATTGATGAAATTTGGTACGTAGGTTCCTGAGCACTCATCTGAGATCGCTATTTAAAATGAACGATATCGGACTATAACTACGCCCACTTTTTCGATATCGAAAATAAAACCGAAAAAGTGCGATAATTAATTACCAAAGATGGATAAAGCGATGAAATTTGGTAGGTGAGTTGAACCTATGACGCAGAATAGAAAATTTGTAAAAAAAGCACCGCCCACTGTCAAATGGAGGTAACTTAAAACTTTTGCAAGCTGTAATTTAGCAGTCGTTGAAGATATCATGATGAAATTTGGCAGGAACGTTACTCCTATTACTATATGTACGCTTAATAAAAATATGCAAACTCGGAGAACGACCACGCCCACTTAAAAAAAAATTTTTTTAAAGTCAAATTTTAACAAAAAATTTAATATCTATACAGTATATAAGTAAATTATGTCAACATTCAACTCCAGTAATGATATGGTGCAGCAAAATACAAAAATAAAAAAAGATTTCAAAATGGGCGTGGCTCCGCCCTTTTTCATTTAATTTGTCTAGGATACTTTTAATGCCACGCCCAGTTTTTATACACAGTCGACCGTCTGTCGTTCCGCTCGGACGTTAACACGATAACTTGAGCAAAAATCGATATATCTTTACTAAACTCAGTTCACAGCCCACTTTTTCGATTTCGAAAATTACGAAAAATTAAAAAATTCTATACCAAATACGAAAAAAGGGATGAAACATGGTAATTGGTTTATTGACGCAAAATATAACTTTAGAAAAAAACTTTGTAAAATGGGTGTGACACCTACCATATTATGTAGAAGAAAATGAAAAAGTTCTGCAGAGCGAAATAAAAAACCCTTGAAATATTGGCATGAGTACTGTTCGTGGTATTATATATATAAATAAATTAGCGGTACCCGACAGATGATCTTCTGGGTCACCCTGGTCCACATTTTGGTCGATATCTGGAAAACGCCTTCACATATACAACTACCACCACTACCTTTTAAAACCCTCACTAATACCTTGGATTTGATACCCATATCGTATAAAGATATTCTATAGTCACCCCTGGTCCACCTTTATGGCGATATCTCGAAAAGGTGTCCACCTATAGAAGCAAGCCCAACGCCCTTTTAAAATACTCATTAACACCTTTCATTTGATACCCATATCGTACAAACAAAGTCTAGAGTCACCCCTGGTCCACCTTTATGGTGATATCTCGAAAGGGCGACCACGTATATAACTAAGGCCCGCTCCCTTTTAAAAAGACTCATCAACACCTTTCATTTGATACCCATATCGTACAAACAAAGTCTAGAGTCACCCCTGGTCCACCTTTATGCCGATATCTCGAAAAGGTGTCCACCTATAGAACTAAGCCCCACGCCCTTTTAAAAAGACTCATCAACACCTTTCATTTGATACCCATATCGTACAAACAAAGTCTAGAGTCACCCCTGGTCCACCTTTATGGCGATATCTCGAAAAGACGTCCACCTATAGAACTAAGCCCACGCCTTTTAAAATTCTCATTAACATCTTTCATTTGATACCCATACCGTACAAACAAGTTCTAGAGTCAGCCCTGGTCCACCTTTATGGCGATATCCCTAAATGGCGTCCACCTATAGAACTATGGCCCAATCCCTCATAAAATATTCTTTAATACTTTTCATTTGATACACATGTCATACAAACACATTCCAGGGTTACCATCGGTTCATTTTCCTATATGGTTATTTTCCCTTATGTTGTCACAATTGCTCTCAACTGAGTATGTAGTGTTCGGTTACACCCGAACTTAACCTTCCTTACTTGTTTTTATAGATTTACTAGCAGAACCGTCAGACGTTGTTCTGCCCTAAGTTTGGTCCATCTGCATACATTTTAATAAGCTTTTTCCGTTTAACTCTGCACCCCCACCCTTTTTCTTAAGCCTTTTATTCACTCCTCCCTGCTTTTCGCTTCATCTATCTTCGTCTCACTCTATCTCTTTCTCAGTCTCCTTCTCCTTCCCTCTCTTCTCTTCTCTTAAGTTTTTCCCATTCTTCTTCATCCCTTATTGCCAGGCAAATCGAATAGGACGTTACGTAAATAGTTACGTGGGTATTACTAATTCATGTCTTTATTTCGGCTTCGCATGCATATTTATCAGTCTTTACAGGTTGGTGCGACTAAATCGAATATCACAATGAAAATTACTTTAAAGCTCTCAGCAACAGCTTTCATTTGATATCCATATTACACACACATTCTAAGGGTATCCGGGTCCAGGTTTTGTCCTATATCTTGAGACCCTACTCACCCAGGGGTACAAAAATTAATCTGTACTAAAGCACTCAAAAACAGCTTCAATTTGATACCCATAATGTAAAAACACATCCTAGTGTTACTCTGATCCACGTTTTGGCCTACATCACGAGACCCTTCACAAATAGGTATGAAAATTACCCTGTACTAGAGCACTCATCAACAGCTTTCATTTTTTATCCATATTCTATAAACACATTCGAGGGTTACCCGCGTCCACGATTATATCTCGAGCCCCTTGTCACCAGCGGGTACGAAAAATACCCCGTATCAAAGTACTCATAAACAGCTTCCATTTGATACCCATATTGTACAAACTTATCCCAGGATTACCCACGTCCACGTTTTGATCTCAAGGCCCTAGCCAGAACGGGATAAAAATTATCCTATGTCTGTCTCCTGGTTCTAAGCTACCCATCCACCAATTTTCAGCCAATCCTTTCCTTCTTCTTCAATCACCCTTTATCTGTTAAAAAAAGCGCATCAAAATCCGTTACGTATTTTTAAAGGTTTAAGCATTCAAAGGGATATAAGGACAGAAGAAGGGACTTGTTTTATACTATGTAGTGATGTACATCCATACATAGCTACAAACCTACGCCCGAAGTTAAATAACGCAACGAGTGCTATATATGTATGTTCGTGTGTGTCGCATCATGCCTCACTCAAAAGCAATTAGCGCGCACAGTTGACAGTGAACAACCACACACACGCATTTTTTAGTAAAATTGTTACTTTTCTTTAAACAATTTGCCTGATATAAAAAAGGAATCAAGTATTTTTTTTTTTTTTTGATGCAGATCGAAGGTAAATATTTCAAAGTTTTACTGAAAAGTAGAATTTTTTAAATCCTTCCATCTGTTTATGAGTTGTAGCTGTGTAAACAAAAATTTTGTGATTTTTTACTACATTTTGGCAATTTGCCAACCCCCTATAATATATACCTTCAAATTATATTAACCGTGCCATCCCAAATAGCTAAGCTTTCAAATGCAAAAAACCGTTTTAAAATCGGAGCATTCTGTGTGAAATTATGTGCGTACATGGCATTTAGCAACTTTATTTTATAAGATTTACTAGCAGAACCGTCAGACGTTGTTCTGCTCTAAGTTTGGCCCATCTGCATACATTTTAATAAGCTTTTTCCGTTTAACTCTGCACCCCCACCCTTTTTCTTAAGCCTTTTATTCACTCCTCCCTCCGTCTTTTCGCTTCATCTATCTCTATCTTCGTCTCACTCTATCTCTATCTCTTTCTCAGTCTCCTTCCCTCTTTTCTCTTCTCTTAAGTTTTTCCCATTCTTCTTCATCCCTTATTGCCAGGCAAATCGAATAGGACGTTACGTAAATAGTTATGTGGGTATTACTAATTCATGTCTTTATTTCGGCTTCGCATGCATATTTATCAGTTTTGCTAGGTTGATGCGACTAAATCGAATATCACAATGAAAATTACTTTAAAGCTCTCAGCAACAGCTATCATTTGATATCCATATTACACACACATTCTAGGGGTATCCGAGTCCATGTTTTGGCCTATATCTCGAGACCCTAGTCACCCAGCGGTATAAAACTTACTCTGTACTAAAGCATACATCAACAGCTTCAATCTGATATCCATAATGTAAAAACACAGCCTAGTGTTACCCTGTTCCACGTTTTGGCCTATATCTCGAGACCCTAGTCACCCACGGGTACGAAAAATACCCCGTATCAAAGTACTCATAAACAGCTTCCATTTGATATCCATATTGTATAAACATATCCCAAGATTACCCAGGTCCACGTTTTGATCTCAAGACCCTAGTCAGAACGGGATAAAGAGTATCTAAGGTTCTAAGCTACCCCTCCACCAATTTTCAGCCAAATCTGTTCATCCGTTCTTGAGTTATAAAGAGTGTAACTAACACCAGATTCTTTTATATTTATACTTACATCACATTAGAAACTTCAAAAATAACAGTATTTCTCCACTATTTAATGGATGTTATTATACATATAAACCTTCCTCTTCAATCACTCTATCTACTAAAAAAAAAGCGCATCAAAATCCGTTGCGTAGTTTTAAAGGTTTAAGCATTCAAAAGGACAGAAAACGTGACTTTGTTTTATACTATGTACTGATAGTGATAGTGATACATGCAAAAATACCAAAAAATTAATCTTTTGTTTAAGAATTTTAAGGAAATGTTCAATATTTTTAACGAAAGAGTTTTTTTCAAGAGATGTATCCATTTATGTTGCATTAACTTGGCAACGCATAAATATGTCAAGGTGATATGATATGAAAATACATACATACATCCATACCTATAAACCTACGCCCGAAGTTAAATAACGCAGCGAATGCTATATATGTACGTATGTATGTGTCGCATCAAACCTCACTCAAAAGCAATTAGCGCGGACAGTTCACAGCGAACAAACACACTTACGCCTTTTTTGATAAAAATGTTACTTTTGTTTAAACAATTTGGCTGATATAAGAAAGGAATCAAGTATTTTTTTTTTTGATGCAGAGCGAACGTAAATATTTCAAAGTTTTACTGAAAAGTAGAATTTTTTAAATCCATCCATCCGTTAATGAGTTATAGCTGTGTAAACAAAAATTTTATGATTTTTTACTACATTTTGGCAATTTGCCACGCCCCTATAATATATATCTTCAAATTGTATTAACTGTACCATCTCACGTAGCTAAGCTTTCAAATGCAAAAAACCGTTTTAAAATCGGAGCATTCTGTGTGAAGTTATGTGCGTACATGGCATTTAGCGACTTTATTTCATAAGGTTTATAGATATATATATATATATATATATATAGATATATATATATATATATATATGAATGGATATAGAAGAAGATAGATAGAAGATAGATATAGATAGATAGATGTTGGACTTGGGTGTACTGCGACCACGTTTTTGGCTTTCCTAGCCTGGTATTATGTCCGCCAAATTTAAAGACAGTATTTGTTCTGCACAGTGCATGAAGCCGCTGGCATTTAAACATTCGTTGCTGCTTGACGCTCATGCGCCTTCGTCAACTACATCGGCTGTTTTTTAATATTAAAGCTACTCATCTGTAATGGAAGACTAACAGCTATAGTTTCTACACCAATGTCAATAAAGTATCAAAGGTCTCTAACAAAGATCGGCTGGCCCAAACGCTACTTTTTGCATAATGTAGTGATATTTTAGACTTAGAACCATTGAATTGTTTGATACCCCAAGAAATAATAATTTTTTGAAAAAATTGCATAATGAATGCAACATTTTTGAGCTATGATTCGCTCTTCAGCAATCTTAAAAATCAGCTAAATATAAAAGAAAGCAAAATAGCAAGGTTTTTCCCCAAATAGCCCCATTGTACAGCATCTTCAGGTGGTAACGAAAAAAATCGGTTTTCTTGGCAGGCAAACTTTTTATAAAGACACATCAAAATTATGACTTTCCAATGCAAATACGTTACGTGAGCATACCATCGCACATACATAGATACTTTTAAAAAGTACACACACCAAAAAGTTTATGCCACCACACAGCCACTGTGAAGCGCTTAGTAGTGGTTCAGGTGTTGATGTGGCTGTATGGGCATGGAAGTCGCCCTCAATATGACTCAATAAAATACACGTCGAAATCTCATCATAATTTTCATCTGCCCTTGTGAAGTCTGTAAGATACGCCTCGTTCCACTATTCAGTTGTTAGCTTATGCTACTTAAGTATGAGTCAATTATGTTTAATGCAGGGAAAGGTGAAATTGGTGCCAACGAAGAAGTCAACACGTAATGTGAAAACTTTTCACACACATTTTTTGAATGACAAATATTCATCAAATTTTTTTAACTTTTTTTTTTTTTTTTTGGGTTTCAAAAACATGCACATACCCGCCTTCAATTCATTTAATGCAAGTCGTCCATCCACTGAGGCTATTTAGAAAAGTTTTCTTATATCATAAATGTACTTATATACCTAGCTGCACATGTGTCCAAATTCATTATACTGTTACGTTACGTATATAAGGCAATCAAATTTTACAGATACTGCATTAGAAAGGTGTACCTTTTTTCTCTACAAAACGGTTAAAAATTTAAGATCTGTTTAGACACAACTATTTGATAGGCCTAAGAAAGCGATGAGGTACGGAAAGGGCCGTGGATTTTGCTTTAGGTGGGTAAATTGCCCCGAATTCTATCGAATCACATCCATCAGAGATATCCGCGTTAATTATACCTTCGATGTAAGCTTGGTATAAAAGCACAGCGTGTACTGTTCCTTAAAAAAACATCTAATTTTAAAAATTTTCCCCATCATCATTAATTGTGGCTTAACTGCCCTTTTGATAACGGCAGTTATCCTAGCCATCCTGTTCCGCGATAACTGACGACACTTGGAAGCAGCAATTTTTCGGAAAAGTATTGAAATTGAAACAGGCCGAAAGCGCCTTCTGTCATCCATCAAAATCAAAAATTAACACAAGAATGGATTTTTACAAAAAAACTAGGAACAATTTTATCCCCCTAATGTAAACAAGTAAGGAAGGTTAAGTTCGGGTGTAACCGAACATTACATACTCAGTTGAGAGCTATGGTGACAACATAAGGGAATATAACCATGTAGGAAAATGAACCTAGGGAAACCCTGAAATGTGTTTGTATGACATGTGTATCAAATGAAAGGCATTAAAGAGTATTTTATGAGGGAGTGGGCCATAGTTCTATAGGTGGATGCCATTTAGGGATATAGCCATAAAGGTGGATCAGGGTTGACTCTAGAATGCGTTTGTACGATATGGGTATCAAATGAAAGGTTTTAATGAGTATTTTAAAAGGGAGTAATCCTTAGTTCCATAGGTGGACGCCGTTTCGAAATATCGCCATAAAGGTGGACCAGGGGTGACCCTAGAATTTGTTTGTACAATATGGGTATCAAATTAAAGGTATTAATGAGGGTTTTAAAAGGGAGTGGTGGTAGTTGTATAGGTGGTCGCCTTTTTGAGATATCGCCATAAAGGTGGACCAGGGGTGACTCTAGAATGCGTTTGTACGATATGAGTATCAAATGAAAGGTGTTAATGAGTATTTTAAAAGGGAGTAATCCTTAGTTCCATAGGTGGACGCCGTTTCGAGATATCGCCATAAAGGTGGACCAGGGGTGACCCTACAATTTGTTTGCACAATATGGGTATCAAAAGAAAGGTGTTAATGAGTATTTTAAAAGGGAGTAATCCTTAGTTCCATAGGTGGACGCTGTTTCGAGATATCGCCATAAAGGTGGACCAGGGGTGACCCTAGAATTTGTTTGTACAATATGGGTATCAAAAGAAAGGTGTTAATGAGTATTTTAAAAGGGAGTAATCCTTAGTTCCATAGGTGGACGCCGTTTCGAGATACCGCCATAAAGGTGGACCAGGGGTGACTCTACAATTCGTTTGTGCAATATGGGTATCAAAAGAAAGGTGTTAGTGAGTATTTTAAAGGGAAGGGGGCCTTAGTTCTATAGGTGAACGCCTTTTCGAGGTATCGCAATAAAGGTGCACCAGGGGTGACTCTAGAATGTGTTTGTACGATATGGGTATCAAATTAAAGGTATTAATGAGAGTTTTAAAAGGGAGTGGTGGTAGTTGTATATGTGAAGGCGTTTTCCAGATATCGACCAAAATGTGGACCAGGGTGACCCAGAACATCATCTGTTGGATACCGCTAATTTATTTATATATGTAATACCTGCCAAGATTTCAAGGGCTTTTTATTTCCCCTGCAGAACTTTTTCATTTTCTTCTACTTAATATGGTAGGTGTCGCAACCATTTTATAAAGTTTTTTCTAAAGTTATATTTCGCGTCAATAAACCAATTCAATTACCTCACCATGTTTCATCCCTTTTTTCGTATTTGGTATAGAATTATGGCATTTTTTTCATTTTTTGTAATTTTCGATATCGAAAAAGTGGGCGTGGTCATTGTCGGATTTCTTTCATTTATCATACCAAGATAAAGTGAGTTCAAGTAAAAACTTGAACTAAGTTCGTTTAAGATATGTCGATTTTTGCTCAAGTTACCATGTTAACGGCCATGCGGAAGGACAGACGAACGGCTGTGTATAAAAACTGGGCGTGGCATCAACCGAATTTGCCCGTTTTCACAGAAAACAGTTAACATCATAAAATCTATGCCCCTACCAAATTTCAAAAGGATTCGTTAATTTTTGTTCGACTTATGGCGTTAAAAGTATCCTAGACAAATTAAATGGAAAAGGGCGGAGCCACGCCCATTTTGAAATTTTCTTTTATTTTTTTATTTTGTTACACCATATCATTACTGGAGTTGAATGTTGACATAATTTACTTATATACTGTAAAGATATTAAATTTTTTATTAAAATG
Source organism: Eurosta solidaginis (assembly GCF_040869045.1). Lineage (NCBI taxonomy): Eukaryota > Metazoa > Arthropoda > Insecta > Diptera > Tephritidae > Eurosta > Eurosta solidaginis. Next base: position 303,538,651 of record NC_090319.1, on the reverse strand, counting down.
TTACTTTAAAAAAAATTTTTTTTTAAAAGTGGGCGTGGTCCTTCTCCGATTTTACTAATTTTTATTAAGCGTACATATAGTAATAGGAGTAACGTTCCTGCCAAACTTCATCATGATATCTTCAACGACTGCCAAATTACAGCTTGCAAATTTTAAATTACCTTCTTTTAAAAGTGGGCGGTGCCACGCCCGTTGTCCAAAATTTTACTAATTTTCTACTTTTCGTCATAAGTTCAACTCATCTACTGAGTTTCGTCGCTTTATCGGTCTTTTGTAATGAATTATCGCACTTTTTCGGTTTTTCGAAATTTTCGATATTGAAAAAGTGGGCGTGGTTATAGTCCGATATCGTTCATTTTAAATAGCGATCTGGGATGAGTGCTCAGGAACCTGCATACCAAATTTCATCAAGATACCTCAAAATTTACTCATGTTATCGTGTTAACGGACGGACGGACGGACGGACGGAAGGACATGGCTCAATCAAATTTTTTTTCGATCCTGATTATTTTGATATATGGAAGTCTATATCTATTTCAATTCCTTTATATATGTACAACAAACCGTTATCCAATCAAACTTAATATACTCTGTGAGCTCTGCTCAACTGAGTATAAAAACCCAAAACAGGTTATGTTGCCTGGTATTTTACTTGCCTATAATTTAATTATTCTTGTTAGTATAAATATTCTTTTACTATTCCCATTTCATTTCTATTACCTTTATTACTCCTCTTTCTGTTCCTATTTCATTGCTATTTCTATTCCTAATCCTAGTCCTTTTCTCATTCCCTGAAATACCTATTAATGTTCCTATTTCTTTCCTATTTTTATTCCTATTCCAATTCCTATAACTGTTCCCATTCCAATTCCTAATCCTATTACTGTTCCTGTCTCTATTTCTATTCCTATTTCCAATCCTATTCTAATCCCTGCTCCTTTTTCTAATCATATTCCTTTTCCTAATCTTATTCCTATTCCTTTCCCCTTTCCTTTTCCTTTTACTTTTCCAATTCCCTTTCCTATTCCTATTCCTATTCCTATTCTTATTCCTATTCTTATTCCTATTCCTTTTCCTATTCCTATTTTTATTCCTATTCATATTCCCATTCATCTCCCTGTTCCTGCCCTATTTCTATTCCAGTTCCTATCCCTCTACCTATTCCTGCCCTATTCCTATTCCAGCTACTATTCCAATTCCTTTTTCAATTCCTATTCTTATTCCTATTCCTTTTTCTATTCCTATTCCTATTCATATTCCCATTCTTCTCCCTGTTCCTGCCCTATTCCTATTCCAGCTACTATTCCAATTCCTTTTTCAATTCTTATCCTTTTCTTATACCCGCTTTTTTTCTTGTAATAATTATTATTCTTATTATCTTTCTTCCTATTCCCCCTGATATTCCAATCCCATCTACTTATTCCCATTAATATTCTCATTAGTTATTCCCACTATTACCCCTCTTTCTATTCTTATTTAATTCCTATTTCTAGTCCTTTTCCTACTCCTTTCTATAAATTTTAATGTTCCTATTGCCATTCTTATTCCTATCCCTATTCTTATTCCTATTCGTATTTCTATTTCTCTTCCTATTTCTATTCCTATTTGTATTCCTCTTAGTATTTCTATTCCTATTCCAATTCCTTTTCCTATTTCCATTCCTATTCTTTTTTCTACTCCTAATACTATTCCATTTCCTATTGCTAATTCTACTCCTATTTCTATTCATACTCCTAATCTTATACCATTTATATTCCTAACCTAATCCAATACTAATTCCTGTTCCTGATCCTGTTAAAATTTCTATTCATTTTTCTATTACAATTCATATCTGTAATCTTACTCCTATTTATCCATACCATACCATTCACCTAAGTCTGATAGATCATGAAGACTTGAGGTATCCTTAGTCTCTGGAAATGAAGGCGCGCTGCTAAGGCCTTTACTTAGTTAGGAATATTTTTGTCTTCCTGAAACATTTTCAAAGTTACACAAGAAAACGTAACTCTACTGGAAAAATTAAAGTTTCCATATTTCTCAAAACAAAGTAGATTTCCCCTGAACGATATTCCCTGAGCAGTTCGATCTCTTAACAAAATAGACAGCTGAGTATATAATGGCAAGGTTCACTCATACTCAATCATAATAACATAATTTCAATAATTTTTTTTGTCGTTCATTTTCGAGGAAATGATTTCCATTAGCTCTTACTGTCAATTTTTAATTTAAAAGGACTGAGCTATATCGACGGTTTATGTACTGACGATGCCATTGTAGCAAGCAAATGGAAAATTTGTTCTGATATTGCTGCTATGTGTACTTTAACTCGCTATGCTGATTGCGAAGCTTCGTCCGGCGTACTCCTCATCAAGAACCAGAAGTGAAACACAAATATTTATAATCAACAAACGATTTTTTTTACTTTACGATTGAGTCACCCAAGCCCACAATATATGTCCTTTCCCTTAAGTATGCGTACTCAATTTTCAAGAAAAGTGTTTTCCACGCATAGCGCGTATTAGTGGGTTTTATTTAAAGCCCCCTTTTTTTAATGATTAACTAAATTATTTGTTGTTTGAGTATAATGCGACGATTCCGTTTACTAAATAATGCAATCGCTCTATTGGCTTCATATGGCTCTCATGTTGTTGAGCTATGGCTTCCACTGGCTCCCAACAACAACCAAATTGATTTGAATAAAAATAAAACAAACAAGTAAATGTGTCTAAGTTCGGATGTAACCGAACATTATATACTCAGCGTGAGCTCCAATTGTACATTTCATTTCGGATAAATTACTTTTCTACATAACACGTGGCACTTCCGGTTTAAAACAAAATGTCTCCCCATTTCCTTTTACAATAAAACTTGATAAATGAAATATCATTGATTCAAACTATTTTTTGCTAAGTTATAGCTTATTATTCTAGTCTACAATCCTTTTAAACTTGTTTTATATCTAAGTTGCCGTGGTCTTTAACCGATCCCGTCCTGTTTTACTATAAGGAAAATATGTGTACATAATTTCATTACGATATGTTAATTTTTCTTCGAGTTATGGCTCCCGAATAATAGAAAGTTGCTTAGCCATAAAAGGGGCGGTACCACACCCATTTTCAAAAATTTTAGTTTTTTCCAATTTAATGTTATAATTCAATTAACAAGTAAAATTCTATTGATAGAAAGCTCCTTTTCACTAAGATAAAGCTTATTATTGTCGTCTCCGACCCCTTTAAAAATCTTTTGTATAAAAGTGGGCGTGGTCTTTAACCAACCTCGTCCATTTTTTCTAGAAATATTTCTTGCTATAGGGAAAATTTTTGTACCCAATTTTATTAAGATCCGTTAATTTTTCCTCGCGTTATGGCTCCTGAAACATAGAAAATTGCTTAGTCACAAAAGGGGCGGTGCCACGCCCATTTTTTAAAAATAGAAGTTTTTCCTATTTATTGTTATAAATCCACTTTGGAAACGAAATACCATTGACTGCTCTTTTTTGCAAAGATATAGCTTATTTTATTTGTCTACGACCCTTTTAAAAATCTTTTATATAAAAGTGGGCGTGGTTCTTAACCGATTTCGTTAATTTTTCATCAGAGCATTCTTTACAGCAATGCATTCTCTGCCGAATTTTGTTACGATAAGTTAAACGATTTTTGATTTATGGTTAATAATTTTTGTAAAATTGATTTTATCACAACTGGGCGGCGGCATGCCCGTTTAAAAAAATTGTCTCAAATTTTTATCGCGAGTCTCAATATCAGTCCACATGTCAATTTCAACATTCTAGGTGTATTATTTACTAAATAATCACGTTTTTTGTGTTTCCCAAAATGTTATATATATAAAAAGTGGGCATGGTTATCATCCGATTTCGCTCATTTTCAATACCAATCTATTCTGGGTCCAGATAAGCTCGTGTACCAAATATGTTGTAGATATCTCAATATTTACTCAAGTTATCGTGTTAACGGGCAGACAGACGGACGGACATGGCTCAATCAAATTTTTTTTCGATACTGATGATTTTGATATATGGGAGTCTATATCTATCTCGATTCCTTTATACCTGGACAACAAACCGTTATCCAATCAAAGTTAATATACTATATGTGCAAAGCACGCTGAGTATAAAAATAATCACAGCATGCTTTTGAATTCAAATTTTTAATTGCGCTGTGGGGCATAATCAACCGAGTGGATATAAACGTTGCTGTCGTATGGCCCCGTTAGTGAAACCCTTGAGCACTCTTGATGTAATGCATTGAGTGAAAATAAAGTGCTCTTTTATAACGAAAAGTTTGTATCACTACTGCGACATTTCTACTCTTTCCTCTGCTGCCCATATCAATCGCAATAGCTTTCTGCGAGGAAGCATCGTCATGATTTCATCATACACGACTAAGGCAGCAAATTCATAATCAATTTGTTCGCTGCACCTCACACATGTTTGTCAAATGCTCAAACAGGTCATAAATAAAGTTCCTCCGATACTCACTGTTGGCCGGAAAAATTTAAAGATCTTTGCGAACAAGTTTTCATCTGAATTGTATAACCTCTATAATCCTAAGCCATAATTAGTCCAAGGAAGTTTCTGTTACATAATGAAATCCCACAATGTGGAGAGATCCTTCCAAAACATGCAAAATTTTCAGAATGACCAGATGCCACAAAAACCTTTACATCTTTTAAGGAAGCAAAACTCAATGTCACAATAATGTTCCTCTCTCACAGCTTATCTAAGAATAAATATATAACCTACCATTGCCGCACACAACGAAAAACCATCTGTATATAATGTGGCGTAGACCAACTACGATCAACGAAACATAATCAGTATGATTGATTTGAAATCTCTTTCAGAAATGGTAAAACTCTAGCCCTTGGCTTTCTTAGCAGGTTACTGAGTCTCCCCACAATTTAGTATCCATAATAAGTTCGCATCGCTAATCTTCTGATACTTCTCTTAGCTCAAGTCGCCTTTCATTAATTGTGTGCTGCAGGGTCACAATCGTACACTGAAAGAAAAAGACTTGTAAAATCAACCGAAATACATGTCAATTCAACCGAAATTTCTGTTAATTTTTATCCATCGCAACAAGATGTTGAATCAACTGCGGCCAAATCGTTGGTTCGAATTGACCGTTTTAGTAGTCAAATGAACAAAAAAAAGTTGTTGCGACAGCTTTGTACGAAAGTACGTATGTTGCCATATACATAAATAAACAAATAAATGTAAGGCGCGATAACCTCCGAAGAGATCTAAGGCCCAGCTTCTCTTCCAATTTGCGTCGTGCTCCTCTTGATTTTCCCTACAAATTGGCCGGACGGGACCTACATGTTTTATGCCGACTCCGAACGGTATCTGCAAGGCAGATGAGTTTTCACTGAGAGCTTTTCATGGCAGAAGTACACTCGGAGCGCTTGCCAAACACTGCCGAGGGGCGACCCCGCTTAGAAAAATTTTCATCTAATTGAAAGAACTTATTTCTAAAATTTTGATGTTGCTTTGCCCGGCGTGCGAACGCAGGGCATACGGTGTGGCAGGCGGAGCACCCTACCATCACACCACGGTGGCACTTACTAACCAAACGTCAATTGGGCTACTTCAAATATGCTGGCACACAATTAAACATTATACACTTTATTATTTTGTTTTATTAAACGCACTTTCACCAAATTTTATATTTTATAATTTATTTAATTTATAGTTTTGAACTTCGCTTTGCAAATATAAATGAAAATAATAGTTACAAAACTGATTCTCAATTCTTTCAGTTGCAGCTCAGCTCGTTCTCAATTTCTTCTCTCGCATGTAGTTGCCACACTTGATTGTTTCGAACAAAACTTGTAGTATAAATGTTTGATGTAACATTTTAAAAAGAGAGCTTGTAAGTTATAGATAAGTAAAGAATTAAGGGCCTCATTCTCTATAACGAAACGAACGTTCGTTTCGCCTCAGAGACGAATCGCTAGTGTATTTGCATTATGCTAAACGATTGCAACATATTTTTTGACATTTGCTTTCACCTTCCTGTTTAATATTAAGTAAGAAACGTAAAGGCCGAACGAAAACGATAGAGAAGACCATTGCTATGCGAAATCGTTTGGAGGCGAATCGTTCGTCTGAGCTCTCGTTCGCAATACAGAATGAAGCCCTAAATCGCAGGAAGGCAACTCACCACTGGAGTAACTTTACATGTAATTCGGTAAGTTTAATTTTCGTAACACTTTAAATTGAAACGATTCCAAAACAACTCAAACTTGTATGTTGTCGGAAACATCAACATTAAAAAAGGATGTTTTTTATTAGCTTATTAAATTATTCGCGTGAGTGAAAATTCTTAAAAACTTGAACAAAATATTACTAACTTTGGAAAAATCCTGTCCGTTCAAACAAAACTTTTGCAACAAGAGGGCGCAATTTTGCTTTTCGCTTGGACGAGAAGTTGCAAAATTGCACCCGATAGATAGGTGTCCCGGTATCTCATAATTTTTGCACAGTAAATTCAAAAAAGGGTTTTATCGTTTTGTATTGATAACTGAAAACCACTTTTTTGTTCTTTTCCCATTTTGTGTGTTTTTCGGTTTGATGGTTTTCTTATTTTGGATTTTTTTTTTTAACAAGTGGCACCATCGTCAAAAGTACAAAGTAGTGAGCGCAGTGATAGTAAAATTCTCTTTGAAATTTGCTCATGTATTGACAGTTGATCGCCGTTGAAATTACCTGTAAGATCAGTTGTGTTAACAGAAAAATCATTTAGATTGACCAGGAATCTCGCAATCTTACAGAATTTTGTTAACTTAAGAGCGACAATTTCTCTTCTGTTCAAATGACTAAACTAATTTGTTCGTTTGACAAAGAACTCGGCCGAATTAACCATAATTCTATCAATTTCACCAAATCTCCGTTAAGTCAAGAACAACAGAATCGATTTGTTGATTTTACTGGCACCATTTCTTTCAGTGTACCACGATTCGTGAGCCATTACCATTACCACCGTCTCCTGGAGACCGCTACCGTCAATATCGAGAAGTGCATCGCTGTTTTGAGACCACTAATTTGACTCTTTGAACTTGTACCGCTTTTCTGAAAACCGCCTCTGCCTATTCCTGTGCCCTCATCATTACTAACGCTCTCTCTTCTTCCCTCTCCCTCTACTCCATAGCGTATTCTCACTCTTCTCGCTCTGTATTAACTAAGGATGTCGGTATTAAAGTCCAAAGGTAGCGTCGTGTGTGTCTGCGTTTTCGGAATAAATACAACAATTTATTGCGTTATTACTATTAGTAGGGATTCAGGGATCCGCTGCTCGATGCTGAAGTGGCTGAGCTTATCTCCCCCTTCATCAAAAACGATATCGCAATCACTTAGTCAAATTTATTCTATAGCAAGCGACATTATAAGCAGGTGTCTAGTGGGTGATTGCGAAATTTGCGTCTAAGGAAGGTATACACTTTAGACCAATATGTTTTTTTTTTGATTTTGGGTTACCCTTTGTTGCTTTATATAATGATTAAAGAGCAGTAGTTTAAATTTATACTAACCCAATAAACCAAAAAAATAAAAGTTATTGTAACAACAATTTTTTATATTTAAATTTTCATTTTAGTGTTTCAAATATTTTCTCCCACTCCGCTCCTCTCATTTCACAGCGAGAGTTCATTTTTATAACTTTTTAACTTAAATTAGTTACGCCTGACGTTGAACGTACACAAGTTCTAAGCCTAGCGTGTGAGGAACTTAATAGCACTTACTGCTGTGATGTTGTCTATTGCCATTGTGGCTATTTCCTTGAATGCTTTTGTTTATTATGTTAATAAATATTGCTAAGCGAAACTTTCTCCCACTGAATGGCTTCTTACGGCACTTCAGTGCTCAGTGTCCAATGCCTATACTAAATTATTTTAAGTTAGTGCTATGTAAACGTTATGTAATAATGTAAACACTTTTCTCATAAAGCGATTAACTGAAGAGGTCTTCATCAAGTCAACTGTTGTTATTTTAGTGTGTTTGTAAACTTTTTTTTACGACACTGGTCCCAGAGCATATAAAGCGGTAGTTTGAATTTTCTTACTGAATGTGAGAAAGTCTTCTAAGTTTTATTATTTACGACCTCAAGAAAACACAAAATACCTCTAAAGTAAAATAGCAATTGGGTATAATATTCATACTGTGTTGTATTCACTTAGTTCAATATGAAATATTCTTATATTTATTCCATTCACTTTGATGGTATTTTTAAAGAATTTGTGTGAGTTCATGTCTTTGTATTTGTTTATAAATTTGAATTTTGTTTATATAAATAAGATAAAAGTCTATTGCGCAACGCAGATCTTAATCCTTCACACAAAATAAGGGACTTCATAGAAAAAATGCTTCACATACAGATAAAAAGTTTAAAAGTCAATAACGAGCAATTGATGTAGATTGTCTTGTTGTTGCATTGCCATAACAACAGCAAAAATCAATACAATGATGGATGTAGAATAAGTACAAAAAAACTCTTGAATAACCAGAAAATTTAAAAATGTTAATGGCATTCAAAGAAGCTGTTACCACCCCTGCAGTAAATTACACTAGTTCCGAACTAGCGCAGAGCTAACGCAATAAGAGAAGGTACTAGTTCCAATGGTTTCTCCAGTTTTAAAATTCTGATGTCCAACGAAATTTGAATGCTTTCTTATAGGTCTCAGTCAATCGGGGTTCTAAAATACAAACTTTGTTTAAATAATTTAAATACATCTAGCTCAGACTTGAGCGCAGTTATTGGAAGTTTGGCTAGCAATAGTCCCACTCTGCATCATATAAGCTCCAGTTCGGATATAGTTTTATTCACTGCAGGGTATGCAGAGAATTCGAGAGGAAATTTTGTTTCATAAAATTGAAAAGGAGCGAAGCTGCTGTGAAAAGAGAAGGGTAAAAAAAGTTCTGTACTGGTTTCTCCCCTGTCTGCTGTTGTTGCTGTTGTAGCAGTGCTCTGCCCCAACCAATAGGTGCCACAATTTACAACTTGTCATCAATATCTTTTAACTGGAGTCCAAGAGAGAGAGAGAGAGAGAGAGTGACGTTAGAGGCATTGGAATTACAAAGATGGTTGATGTCATGTTGGGCACGTTGCAAGCTGGACATTAGAGTGACCACAAAACATATGGGATTTGCAAAAGTATTGAATTTTTTCACTCCCCGCGCATTTTCTGATAGCTTGACAATAGAAAATAAGATCTGCATAAAAATCTGACCACCTGTAGTGGGAAATAGCCACGCGCATTTGATCTAAAGTTCAAAAATTTACCTAAAAATTATGCATGGCTTTAGAGACCAATATCTCTTTAAACAATGATTTTCGGAGAAATAATGTAATAATCATTTTTATACAAAATGATATTTATACCTACCGTTATCCTTTCAGGACATATTGAGTCCTTAAAGTGAAATTTAAATTTTTTTGTTTGTTAAAAAGGCAAAAATAAATATTTAAAAAATAGAGAATTGCATAAACTATACATCATTTAATAGTTTATTTAAAGCAGTTTTACACATCGTAAATTGTTTTAATTTACATGCACTATTATAGTCAAGAAAATGATTTAAAATAAGCAAGCCGCATTTTTTCTAACTTTTGTTTTAATGGCATTTGCATGAGATATGTCAAATAACACGTCCAGAGAATCAGTAAAATGTTTTTTGGCCTTACCACATTCCAATTAAGTAATTTTGTTGTATTGATTTAAACGCCTTTTAATCATTTTCTCTATTCCATCTTTTCTCTTGGTCGGAATTCCGAATTTCGTATAGACCTCAATCAATTTATTGGACAAAATAGGAATGCTTTCCTTTGTCGTTTCATGTTCATCACGAATCAAATAAAATAAATAGCTTAACACATCTCTTCTGCTTGGAAGCATATTTCCATTCAAAGAGTTTTTTTTCCAGCCTGTGTTTAAAAAAGATTCTCTTACATTATGTAATAGAAAAGCCTTACATAGCACTTAGCTCGTAAGATATTATTAATACCTATTTGACACTACTTTATTTTCGTGCATTTTTTCTTGTATTTTATCTTCAATTTTTTGTCGCTCCTAATACGGCTTCAGTACTGGTGTAAGTGTGTAAACTATATTTCAAAAAACTAACGAAATACAAGAAAAATACAACCTAGTTCATTAAAAACAAACGAGCCAGTTTGTTTTTCGATAGGTTTTTTTGACATTCGGCCGCTTTTTCTTTATTTTTTTCTGAAAAATGAAAATTTTGTTTTTAGTTTGAAAATTTGGTGCATAAAAACACAATTAAAATCAACGTTCTTGTGAAAAAAGTGATCCATTAAAGACCGAAATAATTTTCGCGTGTTAGTTGCATTGTTTTTATTGTTAAAAATGTTAAGGTTAAAATAAAATGTAAAACATAAACAAAAACATGTCAAACTCACTAATTATAGGGAAATAGTGGTCTCGCTTTTTCATGATAGAAATTGTTTTTGTGTTTTGAAGTTGCGATAAAGTTTCGTCAGTTTTTTTAGCTTGGAATCCAAGCAAAAATAAAGTAGTGTCATATATGCTTAAATAATTACCAATTAAGGGAATGCATCTGGATCTTAATGCCATTACAATAATAGTTTCAAAAAAATTTGAACAAAAATTGTTTGAACTGAATATAACACACTTATGAGCACTACCGCTACAAGTTCACTTTAAAGAAGGTTTAGCACACTATTGAATGAGCTGAAATATTTTCATAACCTACTAAAGGTAAGATCATACCTAGCGTCGCGTCATGTAAGAGCAGCGTAGCAGCACGTCACGATCAAATATTTTTTGCATGTATTCTTATGGAGCATATCACACTTAGCGGCAGCGGAACTGCGCGTCGCGTCCCGTAGCGACAAATTTGAGCAACTAGGCAAAACTGACGCGCCGCTGCCGCTCAGGTGCTGCTTGGTATATCACACTTCGCGGCATGTTATGTCATTTTAAACCACTATATGCTTAAACAACAACAACTATTTTGCCGCGACGTGCCGCTCTACTGCCGCTTTAGTGCGATATACAAAATTATGACGTACAGTGAAGCGACGCTGCTGTTACATGCCGCGACGCTAGGTGAGTACGTACATACCTTAAGAATGAAACTATACCAAATTTTTTTTTTTTAGTTGCAAGCCTACTACGATATTTTCAGTTTGGTAAAAAAAAAGTTTGAAAAAATGCGGCTTGCTTATTTTAAATCATTTTCGTGACTATAATAGTGCATGTAAATTTAAAAAAATTTACGATGTGTAAAACTACTTTAAATAAACTATTAAATGATGTATAGTTTATGCAATTCTCTATTTTTTAAATATTTATTTTTGCCTTTTGAACAAACAAAAAAATTTAAATTTCACTTTAAGGACTCAATATGTCCTGAAAGGATAACGGTAGGTATAAATATCATATGGCGAATATGTTCCCAGTTTCATTTTGTATAAAAATGATTATTACATTATTTCTCCGAAAATCATTGTTTAAAGAGATATTGGTCTCTAAAGCCATGCATAATTTTTAGGTAAATTTTTGAACTTTAGGTCAAATGCGCGTGGCTATTTCCCACTACAGGTGGTCACATTTTTATGCAGATCTTATTTTCTATTGTCAAGCTATCAGAAAATGCGCGGGGAGCAAAAAAAATCAGCACTTTTGCATTTGTGGTCACTCTAATGGACACACATTATGTATGTCGGGGTTGATTCCGGAAAGGTAAGAGTTTAACCTGCTTAACCTGTATACTGTCCAGATCGAAGTTGACCTAAAGTGAGCGCGTTTCCCTAGGCAGATTATTTCCCTCTTATGCAAGTTCGGGGTATTTATCTGTAACAACTAGGTTCGCCGGACTTTTCTAAGTATAGAAGTGCGACGTTTTTTTTTTTGTGGATATCACTGAGTAACTTTCTGTGTTTTTATTCCACATAGGACTGAGTTTTCAGGTACTGTATTACCTCATAATGCTTGCGAAGGTGACTTCTTTTAGATACAATATTAAATCCATCTGCTGGCAATTGGAGCTTCGAAATATATAACTTAAACACAAGCATGGTTGGGGCACTACCCTGTTCCATGCTTTGTTTATTTCCGATGCCTGCCGAAAAGTCAGGTAATTTTTGGCCCACCTTTTGAGACTAGAAGGAAGGAAGGACCTTTCTAAGTCTTGCAGTAACATGTCGTGGTTGACTGTATCAAACACTTTTGATAAGAGTTACTCTACGATTACTGTTCTATGATAAGGTTTTTGATTTAATCTTCAATTCTTTTTAGGACAGTCGTTTTGGACAGTTTATTCGGAGCCAAGAGTTGGATAACTTCCTGATCACTGTATAGCTTACGGCTATTAAAGATGCGATGTATGTAATGCTATCCAACTTTTACTCATAATCCCAGTCTTCATAATTCTGAACTACTTTAATATTTAAATAACCTGGGATTGAGAGTATAAAGTAACTTTCTTGGGATCTGTTGCTCTGGACGATCAAAACCTGTACTTAGGGAGTTTTTTAGTCACTTTCTATATATTCCTTTGTTAGAATATCCTCTTTCCAGATACCATAATGCTTCTGACCATTTCTGGACGATTACTCGAACTCCTAAGATCCAGAGAATCTCATCTCCATGACACTGGATATGGAAAATGATAAGGAGTACAACCCTTTTCTTCTGCCCCGCAACACATATCAATATACTAATCAATTTCAGCTTTTATGGCTGCATTTAATGATCTATTGCCCAAACTTCGTTAGGATAAGTCAAAAATACCACGTTCTTCATGTATTAGAATCTCTGGGGGACTTGTCCTACATAGTCTATACAAAATTAAATTCACTTTTCCTATGTGTTTTCTATACGGTTACTATTGGCTTGTCGATTTTTGCCTAGAGAGGCAATTTACAAGATTTAAAATTTTGCTGAAATAGCATACCACCGAACAGGACAAGTTTCGTTTCGTGTTGGGTTTTCCCCTATTTCTCTGCTTTAGAACAAAAAAGTCTTTGACTTACCCTCGTTCTTTCTGTTCTAGTGATTTGGAGAATTTCGGTAATTACCAGTATCCATAGAAAAGACGATAGTGTTGGTTAAGACATTTGTCAATTGAATTACCGCACTGTTAATATTGCAAGTCACCGACTGACTTTCACTTCTGTGGTTGTCAGTTTTTGGGATGTTTCTCGGGTTTTTAAGCGGACGAGATACTTCAAAATCAATCCTTTCATGCTATTGGCGTTTAAAGCTCGCATTTCGTATAAAAACAGAGTACTCTCTGTTCATTGATCTTAGATGATCTTATGATCAACAAAACTTTGAAGTAGGCATTTATAACTGAATAGACTTTACATATTTATCTTTAAGCGTTTAATGCCACTTTTGTAGCCAAAAGGCTTTTCACCACAATCATGCAATCATCTAACGCGAAATACATTATACAATTTCAATCTAAATCTACACAAGAAACCTCAATCAAACTAGATCAAATAATAAATCCTTGTATTTATACATACAGTCTGGCAGATGAAACACCTGCGTCAAACCGCTTATATTTAACATTACTCCTTGGCAGCCATCCTATTTTTATCGACCATTTTTTGATACCGAGTTGAGGGTGTTAAACCATTTGATTTGTGATAAAAATGGTATGGGGCAAAAAAGGAGAACACATCAACGTCAACAGCTAGATACCTACTTTAGCAGCTGTGTTTATGGGCGGCTAAAGAAAACAAACCCTTACAAAGGGTAACTCCATTGTGCGCGTATCCAAAACTAAAAATTTACATATCTACACGAATTTGTATATAACAAAATACATTTTAAAATTCTAAAGGAACTCTGATTTACAATTTGTAGAAAGCAGTGGTTTTGACGTAACGAAATGATAACCCATTTAAGGCGTAATGATGTTAGTAAAGCACAGCACTAGCGAGGACAAATAAACCTACTCTCAATCAGTAGTGAGATGCATACACCGACATATTAATTTGTATTGCATATTGACTTTTAAAGGAGGTAAACAAATAAGATGTAAATAAAAATGGATGTGTGTGTGTCTTTTGGCTATCCAAATTTCCCCACTAAACTTAATAAATTTTCATTATGACCTATAAGGTTTAATGTGGTCACGTTTATCATTCCCGAGATTGTCGGACTAGTACCTTAATGGTGCTTTGTTAACAGAACGTACCGGTTCTATATCCGAAAAAGGACCATCAACATCGAAAACACTCCCAAAACCTTCAGGGAGTGTCTTTATCGTTAATACAACAACAGGCCACGACCCCGGCAATGTAAGTTTAGTTTTGGCAAGATTCCGAGTCTGTTTGGTTCAAATAATAAATATTTGAGTATATAGGTTCCATATCTATAATCTGTATAGAGTTTGGAAAATTAGGTGGGGCCACGCCTCTATTAGACATGGTTAAAATGATGAAAAGGATTGTGAGTTGTAGTGGTAGGGGTAGTGGTTGTGTGAGTGGTAGTGCTAGTGGTGGTGGTATGGAGAGATGAGAGGAATTAGAACTGCATGAAGAAGGGAATAATGAAAGGACTGGAATAAAAAAGATACAAAGATGGGATAGAGAGTCATTACGGAAAGGGAGAACAACTAATATTCGGATACGACAACGTCTGGCCTTTAGTATAAAAATTACCAAATGCGTCATCTACGAGATTTTTTTTCTTTTCTTCTATAAGTGGTTCCGCAAGCCTCCAAAAGAATTTGATTTTAACCGCTCAGGCACCACTTCTTATAACAAAGCGCAATTTTGAGAATTGATTGATGGATTTTGTTGACATTACTGGACTCAAATGTGCCGCCGTGAGCTCTCCTCCCATTAAAGGTTCTAGTATAAAACGAAATACTTTTTCCCAACAACTCAACGTTAAACGCGAAAGTAGTATCAGAAGTATGGCGGCCACCGTGATGTGATGGTAGCGTGCTCCGCCCATCACACCGTATGCCATGGGTGGCACTGCACCCCGGGCAAAGCAACATCAAAATTTTAGAAATAAGGTTTTTCAATCAGAAGAAAATTTTTCTAAGCGGGGTCGCCCCTTGGCAGTGTTTGGTAAGCGCTCCGGGTGTATGTCTGCCATGAAAAGCTCTCAGTGAAAACTCGTCTGCCTTGCAGATGCCGTTCGGAGTCGGCATACAACATGTAGGTCCCGTCCGGCCAATTTGTATGGAAAATCAAGAGGAGAACGACACAAATTGGAAGAGAAGCTCGGCTTAGATCTCTTCGGAGGTTATCGCGCCTTACTTTTATTTTTTTTTAGTATCAGAAGAAAACCCCACCGAAGAATTGCCCTTTTCGTCAATTGCCTTTTTTGGTTTGGTAGGCAATTGAAAAGTGAAGTGCTGTATCGAACAGAAAAGATCATGGTATAGAATTTTTTATCATATATGTCCTAATATAAAGCAATTAATCGTAATCTGTGTCAAAGCAATTGAGGTGATCCTTGGATAGGCGTCATGTGTAGACGAAGTATGTGGTTGTTTGTACACTATATAGCTAAATATAGAATGTAAGCATATGCTTAGTCACTGCACTGTAGCTTTGGTTGAAAACAATGCCTGCTGTTCTAGCAGTAGCGATATACCCAACTCGACAAGCAATTTCTTATGGCCTTTTTACGCAACCAATTATCATGTCCCTAAGGTACATATTTTTCTAGACATTATTTCTATAATGTGAGAGATTTTGAGAAAAGTACACCCTTAGGTCTGCAGTGTGTGGCATGTTAAGAAAAAATATGCCCCAAAGTGTGAAGTGTGTGGCATGACGCCCCTGCTCTAAGGTTTCAATGATTCTTGTTATTGATTTGTTATCGATGAATTATCGATGGGTTATGTGCGAGTTTCCATTTCTCGTCGACAAGTTATCGGTTTGTTCGAGGATGTGTTATCGAAAAGGTGCCGAGAAGCTATCAATTTGTTACCGAGGTATTATAACCTTGCTACCGATAGCAAAAGTTATAATTGAGATATCCATTTCTTAGCGACGCGTAATCAGTTTGTTATAGAAAAGTTAAAAAAAAAATTTGAAAAAAAGTTTTTCATTTATCTTGTGAAAAGCTATCGATATGTTAAGAAAGAGTTATTGATAAATTACCGATTTGTTTTCAAAAATTTATCGGTTTGTAGAAAAAAGTTATGGATTTATAGCCAAAAGTCGTCGTGTAACGGAAAATTTCGGTTGGTTATCTAAAATTTATTAAAAATTTGTATTTCTTTATGAAAAAGTTATCCGTGGAATATCTAAAAGTTGCTGATTATTAATCGGATTGATACCAATTTCTGTAGGCGTATTTTTGATTTATTATCGACGACTAATCGGCTTTTAATAAAACAGATACTGCTAAAGCTTCTATATAAATCGACGACATATCTGCAATACGTGCTTTAGCAAGCCAATTAGAGACCAATAACAAGCCGGTAACAAATATAAATAATTTCGCGATCGATATAAAGCCAGTAATCAGTGCAAATAAGAAGTCGACGAAGCTCTTTAAATAAATGGGTTTTTTCTGGTCAAACTACCACTGTTGTGATTGAGCTTCAACCCCTTGGCGAGCTCTAGTTAACCTAAAACCATTAGTCTTCTAGATGTTAGTCTGTACTTCATGAATACTCATGGTCTTTTGCTTTGCAGATATATGGTCTTTCACGAATGGCCGACGTCTTAACGATTCAGCTGCGGTAAAGTATTCCTCGTTCTCATAATTATGAAGAAAAGTCGAAGAGCGAATTGGCTTTCCGCTGTGCTATCAATAGCAGTTGGTATTTGCGAAAGAAATGACTAAGTTCTTTGCTACTCACTCCCTTATTTGGCGTCTTTTTATTTTTTTGTTTGCAAGTTTTCTAAATATAATCTCTAAAATATTTGCGTTTTTTTCAAGTTCTTTACAAACGTACGTGCTTTGACCAATGACACTTTCTGAAGAATTAGTATTTTTGCTAGACAACCATCAAAGATGCACCGATCGGCAGTTTGTCAGATCATCAACGAAGAATGAAAAAGAATCTTTGCAGGGCTACTTTAAAAATTCGTAAAGGGACTACGACGGGATCATTTTTATTTATCAACTTCAATCTGCAAGCTCAACTTGAATTTTTAAACAACATGAATGAATATGCAAAGAGGAAACCGCTCAACAAACAACTGACTCAGGGCCACATATAAAGTCGGACACATGTTTTATGAATACCTAGGCATACATGCAATACTAAAAATAGCTGAGTGTGATAAACTGTTAAAGAGATTCGGGCCGAACTTTTATGGCGATTCACGGAGTGACACTTTTAATTTTTCTAACGATTATATTATATATATATATATATATATGTTTTGGAACCTATATACTTTATGCCAAATCTGAAAAGCATCTACAAAGTAAACAAATGTTTGCTAAGTTTTCATGGTAAAAATTAAATGATCAAACCACTTCTGAGGGGAGGGCCAGCTATGAATACTTCTTTCAAAGCTTTCTGACGCTAGTTTTTAAAGAAATTTATCATAGGACATTCGGTTTTGTATGCGAGCGCCCTACCTCCTTATCACAGCGACACGCACCTTCATAGTGTCTCTGTGTCAATGCCAGTTCATTTCAATATCAAATTAAACTTGACAACCCAACGTGTGCCAAACAAGTGCACGTTGTAAGCAAAAAACGATAACATCAAGCAGTGACATAACCAACATCTAACCATCAAAAGTTGCATGATAAATGTGTATGCGCCGTGATGTATGCTATTTATTTTGTAGTAAAACTGCAGTTATGAAAAGTATGCATTCGTATATGTGTGAATGTTTATGCAGGTATGCCAAGTCGTAGCAATCAGACAGAGTAAAATTTAAGCTTTATTTACTTACATACATATGACTATGTTTATATATATGTGTGTGTATGTGTGCATTTTTAAGTGACCCTTGTAATTTACCGCAAATTAAACCAAAGCAGGTAGACAAAATACATACAAGAACTAACGAAGTAATCTAAAACACACAAAAGGTGCGAAGGGAAATGTTCAAAAATATTTCTGGAGACGCAAATTGACCATTAATTTAAAAGTTTCATTGCTCTAAAACTAGCCAGAGAAATGTATTTGTGGAATAACGAAGCATGTTAAAAAACAAAAAAAAATGTTTGCTTATATGTATATATATTTCGAATGATCATCACAGTGGCAATTTTTTCAAATTTCATCAAATAAATTCCTCTTTTTATATTCAATATTTTACGAAAAACCTTTTATAAATTTTGTAGCTAAAGCTATGCAAACTTATCTTTAAAAAGTATGCGAAAAAATTCAAAGATTTTTTTTAAATGCAGTTTTGAACCCCAATCAATTTTAGTTTAAAAGGTACATGATATAGGACTCGCAAAATTCGCATCTATTTTTAAAATCTACATACATTTAAAAAATATGAAATTTTTTTCTTAATTTTTCCAGTTTTCGAAAACATTTTTAAGATTGGTTTGCGTGTTTCTGGGACAACCCAAAGAGGTTGCTAATGTAGAGGAACTCGAGGAGTCGAATGAATTCCTAACAAGGATGCTTATGATTGCGTATAACAAAGCTTGCCCTCTAAGAAGATTTAGAGGAAAAGCAAAGCCGCCATGGTGGAGCAATGAGCTGAGTCTTCTAAGAAGACAGGTAAAAGAAATGTTTAAGCTCGCAAAGACCGCGGAAAGCGCAGCGTGTCGGGACGAGTACAGGGATCTACTGAGGATCTACAAGCGTGAAATTACCAGGGCGAAGAGAAACTCATGGAAAGTTTCTGTACGGACATAGAGTGCTCCAGCGAAACAGCACGGTTGAAAAAAGTGCTTCTCGATACACATTTCCCATCGCGAGACGGTTTAGAAGAGCCAGCAGACATCACTCACACATCGATCACGGAGCTAGTAGTGCCGGGCTTGGTGACCGATACCAAGATCGAGTGGGCAGTGAAGACGTTTTCTAAGTTTAAATCGGCGGTTCCCGACCATGCTACAAGTCTCAAGTAGGGCGGGCGTGGAATGGCTTAAAATAATATTCGATGGGTGCATACAACTGAATCATGTACCGCACTCTTGAAGAACTGCTCATGTAGCTTTTCTACCAAAGGCGGAGAAGATCGGTCACGTGTATCCCAAAGACTATAGACCCATTAGCTTAACATCATTTCTGCTCAAAACCTTTGAGAGGCTGATAGATGTGTACATAAAGTCCAACGTGGATGAAAATCTGCTCTCCACAACACAGCATGCGTACACCAAAGGCAAGTCGGTAGACACCGCATTGCATAGGGTGGTAATAAGCATAGAGAAATCCCTGGAATATAAGGAGTATGCTCTAGGAGTCTTCTTGGACATTGCCGGGGCTTTCAATAATGTTGCAAAATGGGCGATTATGGATGGTCTTAATTACATTAAAGTACATCCAGCCTTAATAAGATGGATCGGCTGCATGTTAAATTGCAGAAAGATTGCATCACAATGGGGATTGTACGAGGCCACGAAATCAGTGGACAGGGGCACACCGCAGGGAGGGGTGCTATCACCTCTGCTGTGGACGCTGGTCATCAACCAACTGCTCAGGCAATTCGATGAGGGACCCGTAAAACTTACAGCTTACGCAGATGACGTTGCAATTGCCATAAGTGGAAAGTGCCTTCCAACGATTAGTTCTTTGATGGATCGGGCGCTTCGGGATATTCATACCTGGGCATATAATGTCGGGTTAAAAGTCAATGCGGAGAAGACGGATATGGTCTTGTTTACAAAGAGGTACAAGGTCCCAAATTGGACCAGGCCTAAGTTAGGAGGGGTGACCTTACAGGAGAAACCTTGCGCAAAATATTTAGGAATCATCCTAGACAGTAAGCTGTCATGGAAGCTCAACGTGGAGGAGAGGGTCAAGAAGGCCTCAACGGCACTCTATGCATGTAAAAGAATGTTGGGGTGTACATGGGGCCTATAGCTCTCTCTTTCTCATTGGGGTTTTACAGCGATTGTAAGCCCTATTCTATGCTATGGAGTTCTTGTTTGGTGGAAAGCCACACAAAAAACAACATACCTCAAAAAATTAGAGGGGGTATGCAGACTATCGATGCTTAGCATTACGGAAGCCGTGAAAACAACCCCGACGGCTGCACTGTATGCCATTTTGCACATCCCACCTGTATACAGCCACCCCTAAAAAACAGAGGTTGGAATATCAATACTTTCGACCCCGACATATTCAAGCTAATGTTGACAACAGTCGAACATAGAGGAAGTGCTAACGACATGGCGAATAAATTAATGGCGGATATTAGAGCAGCATGCGATGCGTCAATGGCTAGAAAGACCAAGCGCAAACAACATTGTTCCACATTTTGGTGGAACGAGCGCATACACTCCCTAAGGAGAGAGTGTATTCAGGCTAGGAGGCGCTATCAACGAGCCAGAGGGAGACCGGAATTTCTAGAGTGCAGAGCTACCTACAAAAGAGCGCGACTCGCACTTAAGAGAGCAATAAAAGATAGTAAGCGCGAATGCTTTCTCAAGCTTTGCGATGACGTCGAGAATGACCCTTGGGGCACAGCTTATAAATTGGTTTTTAAGAAATTGAAACACAAAGGAGAGGCGATGCCAACATGCCCCTCTTTTCTCAGAAACGTGGTAGATACTTTATTTCCCACGCAAAGGGAGCTAGTGTCTCCCACATCAGGCGCCGTACTATACTCATTTGACGAGGTTACCGTCGTCGAGGTCCTTCAAGTGGTGAATAGACTGCAAGACCGCAAGTCTCCTGGCCCAGACGGGG
This sequence comes from Eurosta solidaginis, assembly GCF_040869045.1. Classification (NCBI taxonomy): domain Eukaryota; kingdom Metazoa; phylum Arthropoda; class Insecta; order Diptera; family Tephritidae; genus Eurosta; species Eurosta solidaginis. The sequence goes on along the minus strand of NC_090319.1, from coordinate 303,517,836 downwards.
TACCAAACAGAGCACTCAAACTAGCTCTCACTTATAACACGCCAACATTTGCGGAACTATTTAATGCATGCTTGGCTGAGGGGACATTTCCTACAATATGGAAACGACAAAAGCTGGTCCTGCTGCCAAAGTTTGGTAAAAATACGGCGGAACCATCTAGCTACAGGCCCATTTGCCTGCTCGACTCCGCCGGTAAGGTTCTTGAGCGAGTCCTCTATAATCGACTCGAAAAAGAAACTGAAGATGTGGGTGGTATTTCCGATAACCAGTTTGGGTTTAGGAAAGGAAGATCCACCATCCAAGCTGTGAACGTGGCGAAGGAAGTGGCCCAAGAAGCCATAAGTGGCACCCGATGGCTCGAAGGCTCTAAGGAATATTGCCTCATCGTTACTTTAGATGTAAAAAATGCCTTCAACACTGCCAATTGGGCAAAAATTCTAGACACGCTGGAGCAGATAGGCATATCCCTTTACCTGCGTAGGATCATACGCAGCTACTTTGAAGGTAGAGTGCTGGAATATGAAACGGCTGCTGGAGTAGAAAAGCTTCACGTCACAGGCGGTGTTCCTCAAGGCTCCGTGCTCGGTCCACTGCTTTGGAATATTATGTACGACGGAGTATTTCGACTCAAGGTACCCAATGGGGTGAAAATTATCGGCTTCGCGGACGATATCGCATTGGTAATCACCGCCAAGCACTTAGGCGAAATATGCGCCAAATCTAATACAAGCATAGCGATGGTTCAATCGTGGCTTACTAAAAATGGACTGCAGCTGGCGGAACAAAAAACAGAGGCTGTACTCATATCAAGTAGGAAAAGGGTGGAGCAGGTCACTATAAGAATCGGCCGCCATGACATCGACACGCTGCCTGCAATAAAATACTTGGGGGTTGTGATAGACAGGAGGTTGTCATTCAAATCCCACTTAGAGTATGCCAATGGAAAGGTAGCAAAAACCGTAGCAGCATTATCTAGGATAATGATAAATGCAAGAGGACCAAAGCAACGACGACGTCAACTTCTGGCTGGCGTTGTAAAAAGCCAAATACTTTACGGGGCTCCTGTTTGGCATCAGGCCACGGAGTATAAATCATACTTCCGCGGGGTAAAGTCGACTTACCGCCTGTGTGCACTACGCGTCTGTAGCGCCTTTAAAACTGTCTCTGACGACGCAGCACTAATCATCGCAGGAATGTGTCCTATAGACATATTAGCAAAAGAAGCAGCGACGATTTATCGGGATCAAAGCTCAAGTAACGGAGCACGAGAGCGAAGCGTGCAGAACTGGCAGCTCAGGTGGAATGCCTCAACAAATGGTCGTTGGACACACCGATGTATCCCAGATATTAATATATGGATATCTAGAAAGCACGGCGAGGTGGATTTCTACCTCACACAGTTTCTGAGTGGTCACGGATGCTTTAAGGAATATTTGCACCGATTCAATCACGAGCCTAACAACATATGCGATCACTGCGGCGGCGATACAGTAGAAGATGTTTACCATGTATTTTTCAAGTGTCCTAGGTTCTATAGCTCGAGATGAAAACTGTGCAGAATATTTGGAGAGGATTACACTCCTGAAACAATTGTTGGATGCATGCTACAAAGCAAGGTAAAATGGTAAGCGGCGTGCGATGTAATAGCGGAAATAATGAAGTGTCTACGAAGTCTTGAAAGGCTACGGAGCAGCAACGAACATTGAACAGTCGAGTTGTGTGGGTGGATAACAAATTGCTAAGGTGGAGGGGATCGAGCTGAGCACGTATTGAATGCAAGGCCTCCGTACAATTAGCGGCGTGAGAATGATAACATAAGAAAATACCGTAATATATGTAGGTAAATGTAATAGCAAACCAGGCGACGGATTGGAGACAAGGCCTCCTCAACCGTTCGAATACTGCCCCAGGTGAAGGAATAAAGCACGGATTGGAGACACGGCCTCTTCAACCGTGCGACCAAAAGCAGTCAACATACACGCAACAACAAACCTACGGATTGGAGACAAGGCCTCTCCAACCGTAGAAACAACGAGTATGAGGGTAAACGTCTCACATGCAATCAGAGTTTATACTCGGATTGGAGAGAAGACCTCTCCAACCGGTGGAAGTACGAGGAAAGCCCCGTTACGTATTGTGGAAAAAAAAAAAAAAAACAAAATTAAAAAAAAAAAAAAAAAAAATTTCTATTTATACATATATAATTTATTTACACATAGATACATATGTAAAAAACAAAACCCTACAATACAAGTAGTCGAACGCACAAGCATGCCACAAGCACTATATGCACAGTGTTTAAGGTAGGCTTGCAAATATTCGTAGAAGTGGTATGCGTCAAGCACATTCAGGTAGTAAGCAGGGCGTGTCAGTCCCAGCGTTAACCATACCGCGGCACTATCTAAGTACAGCAACGTGACCCCGACAGACGTAGAGCTTAGTGCTCAACCTACCTCCCGACGGAATACTTGACGGTAGTACCGGGGGGTAAATGGTACTCAGACGGTAGGAGGTTTAGTGCGGTTAAAGTCCCACACTGACTATGAGGCTTTCGATGCTTCCTCCTCGTAAAACAAAAAAAAAAAAAAAAAAAAAAAAAAACTGTAGACCTGGTAGCGAAGAACAAAGCGTTAACGACCGCAACCAGGCTCGGTGCTTCGGGTCAGTTTGAGCGCCGACCATATGGCCATAGTAGTATAGCGTCATCAATCACAAGACGAACAGACTACATGATTCGCCATCTGGGCTTCGAGGGAGATTTTAAGGCCACAATAGAGGTGGACGGTTGGCGCAAAGGTGCGCAAATGGCGGACGAGGCGACACTTGTGTACACCGATGGTTCCAAAGTAGTAGAAGGAATAGGGTCTGCGGTATACTGTGCTGATCCGGAAATAAGCAGATCCTACAGGCTGCCGGATTACTGTAGCGTTTTCCAAACGGAAATATTAGCCGTAACCAAAGCAGTAGAAACCCTGGAAGAGAATAGCTTAAGCTGCAAACGTGTTAACTTTTATATTGACAGTCAAGCAGCAATTAAGGCAATAATCTCGCATAGCACAGCATCTAAATGCCTGTTAGAGTGTAAGCAGTCTCTGGAGAGAATCGGGACAGGGAGAAGCATACATCTATATTGGGTCCCAGGGCATATAGGAATAGATGGGAATTAAAAAGCGGACGAACTAGCTAAAAAGGGAGTATCCCTTGAAGCTTGCTCCGTAGATGTCCAAATTAGATTGGGCGATATTAAGCGAAGTCGAGTGGTGCACATGATCGACCAAGCGGGAAAGGCGTGGGTTCAAGCGCGGGGCTGTAAAGTGTCGAAGATTATGTGTAGGTCTTACAACCTTAGACTAACACAGTTTCTCCTATCATTAAAAAGAGAGGACTGTAGACTCACGACGGGTATTCTGACTGGACACTGCCTTCTGGCGTCACATGCCTTTAAACTAGGCTTGGTCAGTGATAGCAGATGTAGGAAGTGCGGGTTGGAGGAGGAAACGATTGAGCACGTTCTGTGCTCGTGCCCTGCACTTACCAGGCTAAGATTCTTGCTATTAGGAGTGATACAGCTGTCAGATCTAGAAGCAACAAGTGGCTTAAGTCCTAGGAAACTTCTAGTATTTGCCAAGAGGACGGAGTTATTTTATAACATAGGTCCTGGTTTTTGAAAGGGGTTTTCGGTTTGGTCGTTAAAACAAACTTCTTGTAACACTACGGACTCAATCAACCTATATGAGGTCCTCATGGACCGGCCAGTTCAACCTACCTGCCTTGCGTGGTTTCAGTTATTGGTTAGATCGGATTGAAATGGCTGGCTCGTGAGTATTTCACATCCACTGAATGAGTATACAGTGTAACCACAAGTTTGCTCAACGGCCAAAACATGTCAGAAACCTAGACCTATGTTAGAAAATAACTTTGTTCTCTTGGCAAGTACTAGAAGCTCCCTACAACCTATGCAACTTGCAGCTTCTAGATGTGATAGCTGAGCCACTCCAAATGGCTGGGGTCTTAGCCTTGCGAGCGCATGGAGGGAGCACAAAACGCGCTCGATCGTTTCCCCCCTCCTCGACCCTTTGCAACCACACGCTCGGTTCTATACCTTTACTACTAGGTCAGCTTTCTAGTCTTCTTTAAATTTCGGCCAATCTTTTGGGTATGGCTATGGCACAAGCTTTTACCGATGCGCCCTGTTTAGGTAGCTTACCTGCTTTTTCATTTCCATGTATTCTCATATGCCCAGGGAACCAATATAGATAAATATTTCTCCCCACTCCGATTCTTTCCAGAAATTTCTGACACTGAAACACCTCTATTCCATAGTATAGGATAGGCTTAACAATTTCTGTAAATATCCATAGAGAGAGATAGGGATATATACTCTTCTTCTTTTTGGCGCTCAGCCCAAAATTACATACCCAGGTATGTATATCCTAAAGCACCCAATCCGTCAAAGAGCTAATTGTTGAAAGGCACTTTTCACTTATGCCAACAACAACGTTGTCTGCCTTCGCCATAAGTTTTACGGGTCCCTCATCGAACCGCCTGAGCAGTTATTTGATGACCAGTGTTCATAGCAGAGGGGAAAATAACTCATCCTGCAGCATATATTCATGTATCAAGTAGAAAATGGCCTTTCCATAAGTGTTTTGATGTGACATTTCTTGGCCACTGAAGCTGGTATTTTGCTTAGGTAGACGAGCCCACAACCTCTTCAACACGGCGACTAGTTTTTACACATCTTTTATATTCATTTCGAATAATTTCGTTCATCTTAATCTTTTCAAAAATAGAAACCAAACACCGACTTACAAGGCAGGGTACATATCTACATGCATGTCCATATGTGTGAGTGTGTTTTGAATACATATTTGTAAAAGGCAAAGCGTACGAAAGCGATTTTTTTATAAGAAATAACACGGATGTGTTTTATCAATGTACGTAGTAGTCTTGTTGTCACAGCTGTCTACTTACACAAATGGAAAGCCAAATTTATTTTTACAAGTGCTTAAGCTGAGGAGAGATTTTTTTCTAGCAATCACTAAAAGTTAAAAAGAAAACGAACGTACAACCAAAATTCAAGAGATGATGTGAGCATATGGGCATGTATTTTTAGTATACTTAGGAATTTGGAAAAACGTTCGTTCAAGATTTATCAGTAATTTTCACAGACTTTACAAGTCGGCGTTGAGTTCAAGAAGGTGCTCCTTAAAAAATGCGGAAAGCGCTTATTCAGAAAACACTTTTGAGAAAGGGAAATTAAAAAAAAAAACAAAAATTTCAGAGAGGGGGGTACTGAGAACAATATATTTGGGTATGAAAGACCTAGACTTACGTAAGCGTCAGTTCAGCTTCAGTTAAATATTTTTTTTTTTTTATAAAAATAATTGAATTTTATATAATACTAGCTTAGTGGCAGACATTCTATTCTTTTAATTTTTTTTTTGTTAACGCGTTCAGCAAATTAAAAAATTTAAAATGTGGTCGTGGTCCGCCTTTTTCTTTTATTTGAATGGCTGAATTCTTTTTTTTAAAGAATTACAGTACGCGCAATTCCAGTGGAGAGTATGTGCAGGCATGAAAGTAATAGCCACTACCATGGGACTATCTGACATTTCACCTCGTATAACAGCTGTTAGTATCAAAAAAAAAGAATTCAGCCCTTCAAATAAGGGAAAAGAGCGGACCACATTTTTATACCTTTCATGAACATGAAATGGTATATTGGCCCGATGTTTGTAACGTTGAGAAATATAGAAGATAGACTCACCATTAAGTATACCGAATTGATCAGGGCGACGAACTGAGTTGATATAGCCATGTCCGTCTGTCCGTCCGTCTCTCCGTCCCTCTGTCTGTTTGAACGCAAACTAGTCCCTCAAATTTTGAGATATCTTAATGAAATTTGGCACAAGGATGTATTTTTGTATTATATTAGACATTTGTCGGATGCGGTAGGATCGGACCACTATAACATATATCTCCCATACAACCGATCGTTCAGATAAGACGATTTTGGTCATTCCTGCCGCAATTGAAAAAGTATAAACGTGAAATTCGGTGATATATATTTTAATATATCATAGAAGATTTTCTGAAAAAATCACTTTGATCGGAGCTATATATAGTATATATCCCATACAACCGATCGTTCAGATAGAAAGATTTTTGGCAATTTCTCCTTTAATTTCCAATATAAAAACGTTAAACTTGGTGATATTTATTCTAAAACAGCATAGAAGATTTCCTGTGAAAAGCATTTCGATTGGAGCTATATATAATATATATAACCCATACAACCGATAGTTCATATAAGGGGGTTTTTTAGGTATCTTATACTTCCGATTATTTGGGGATTACGAACGGGATAAGATTATTGTTGGGCCCCATTCATGAAACGTATGAAGTCCCGTCTTTACTTGTTACTTTTTTAATTTGCTGAACGCGTTAACAAAAAAAATAAAATTTCGAAATGTAGCATTTCGAATTTCGAAAGCCGATATCTATTTTTTTGGAGGCTAACTGCAAAAAACGGAGATAGTACTTTGTCTACTTGAACCTCAATCTCTACAAAAAAGTGGGTATGGTCCAATAGCCAGAAATAAAGTTGATTTTGTGGCATAGTGTAATAATATACTGAATTATCAATAGGTTCAGGCAAACAAATCCTTTTATAATTCTTTAACTGAAATTATGCCAACAAATTTAACCCTTTCACCCCTGAGTTTTTTTTTCCAAATCAGGCGGTGTTTTCATCATTACGACAGCTAATCCTGTAATATGACTAAAATATAAGATGTTTGGCGTACCTGAATCCTCACCGTTATCCTGGGATATATAATCCCAATAACATTTATTAACATTTATAGGTGGGACGAATAAATCCCAATAATACCAAAAGGGCCAACAATTTGTACACATCTAACGGTATAAACAATTATTGGGATATTATTATCCCACACAAATGCATTATTGGGATTTATATGTCCCAATGTAGTTATAAATATAAAAAACTTACTTTTTTCATTATAATTTCTTTCCAATTTCGAAGGAATAATATTTATTCACACCTAAACTTTACAGCAAGCGGTATATTACGAATAAAAACGGTACCAGATAGACGTTTGACACTGAAATACAATGCGTTATTGATGAAACTTCGCGACATGTCTGTGTAAAATATTGCGTAACGGGAAATTTGATGTCAATAAGGACGGAATGCGGTTACTAATCATCAAAGAAGGCTTCAAGGTTTTATTGGGCACATTTCTATGCGTAATTGGATAAAAACTAAAAGTTATAAACATATTTGAAGTTTGCTGGGACGTATTGTCCCAGTAGGGGCGAAAGGGTTAAAACAAAATTTTCGAAAAAAATTGAAAATTCTAGAAAGTTTTATGAAAGTTAGAAATTTTTTATTGAAAGTATCGGAAATTTTTAAGTCCAATTAAATTAGGTTTGTTAAAGTGCAAATTGCGGATCTCTTAAGCACGCATTGATTTTCGATAATTTTTTTCGTAAAGGTGTCAATATAAATAAAATAATTTAAAAAAAATTTAAGTTAAACGGTTTTATTGAAAACAATACTTACATTAAGTAATAATAATACTAAAAGCTAGAAAATAATTAGGTATGTCCTGGGTACTAGTCATCACACTCCTCATCAATCTAGGGCGTTGATCAGACAATTAAATAAAAGCGTTGCGCGCGTGATTAAGGATCAGTTGGTCTTACTTATGAATATCAATAGAAACTTGACTAGTCCAATTGACGCGTATTATTACTTAATGTAAGTATTGCTTTCAATAAAACCGTTTAACTTTAAATTTTTTTTTTAAGTTTGTATAGTACTATACAGCAGATGCAACGCTGCTGATATCAACAAGAATGCATATGCAAGATGATACTCCCAATGCGAAAGAAACTGACGATTCTGAAGAAATTGGCGCTGCCGTCAACTTTAACTCTGCCGCCCATAACCAGAAACGATATAATATAGAGACATTGCATAGACGAAAAATCGTGTGAGGCAAGCTTCACAAAATTCTAGTAGGTCACATTCACCACTTACCACAGCAGAATTTGTTAAACTACCACTGTCTGTATTTGTTATTTAATAATTATTTGTTACACTTTTTATTCAGCTAATGTGTTCAGAATTTTAACTTTTACTCAATAAAACTCCAATCAGTGTATTTCTGTGCTTAAATTATGTTAAAAATTGTGTTAAAGTTTTTAGTGTGGTGAAAGTGACCTACTAAAATTTTGTTACGCTCCGCTGCTTTCCACCCAAGTTCGCTCATGCAATATCTTTATATTCAAAAATTTTTGGTTCTGCCTATAATTCCGCTGCCGCTAAGCTACACCATGCCGTTAATGCTGTTAATACGGATGACAATGGCGTTTGTTCTGCCGCTATTGCCGGTCGCCCGCTCGGTTTTGCTGCAGAAATACCAAATGTTAAACAAGTGGCACCAAAAATGATGAAATTAGATGAAGACGTTGCAGATCTCAGAAAGCGAATAGAGTTATTGTCGCTCATGAAGAAAATAGAAAAACTTGAGTGCCAGGTTGCACCTCAAAATAAGCGTCTGCCAGATTTTAGTGAAATCGAGCACGCGCCCCCCAAATTTAATGGTGACGACGTAGTGTATCCAGTTAATTATTTACTACGGAACCTCGAAGAAATATTAGACGCTACGGCAAAGGGTTTCCTTACAACTACCACGGCTCTAAATTATGCTGCATTGCGGAAGGCTTTAGTGGCTGAGTTTGATATACCAGTATCAAGGTAGGAGGTTCACAAAATGCTTGCCCAAAGGCGATGGAAAAAGAGAGAAGAGTCCTTGCACTGCTATATATTGAACATGCAGGCACTCGCAAAGCGTGCAAACATTCCGCAAAATGAGGTAATCGATTTTGTAATCGATGGTATTGGTACCGCAGTTCCGAACGTTCATATTTTGTTGACGGCACGTACACTAGATGAAATGAAGATGTTGATTGCAAAACATCAAAACAAATTCCTTTTAAATAACGTAATGGGAGCGAACCCGATATTGTCGTCAGCCGCAAAACAGCCGACAACAAATCAGAAGTCTACTGGTTGCAAATCAAGAAACGAACAAATCCTATGATTTAATTGCTCGCGTACCGGGCACATGAAGCCCAGTTGTCCATACCCGCTGCGCCCAGATGGATCCTGCTTTCGGTGTTGGCGAATGGGGCACGACCATCGGTCCAAATCCAGCAAAAGTGCTCAAACCTTGGGAGGTTGTGGCTTTCGTATGATGATACTGATACTGATGATACCGAATATGATGACGCTTTAGGAGCATTTAATTACGTAAGTTTAGCATTTAAGTTAGACAGGAATACATTCATTAGTTAGTAACATATTTTCTCATTTTGACACAGGCAGCCCGGTTAGCTTTGTGAAGGCGTCATTGGTCCCAAAATAATTGGTAGCTGACCAAACCAATGAATCAATCACCCAATACAAGGGGATTGGAGGGGAAAATTTATTAATTTTCAATAAAATTAAATGTAAAAAGAGTTTATATAACAGTAGTAGAAGGTGAAACAATCGTTTATAGTTAATCACCTCAAAATAAAATTATAATAGAATTTAAGTTATTAACAGAATATTTTAATTCAGAGTTGTCATCGAGCCTTGATACGTGGGCAAAGTTTCAAGCAAACTTATGGTCAATTGACCTTACGGCCGTTGATCTTATGTCACCAGACCATCACATTAGCTCATTGTCATCGAGCTGTGATACGAGTGCAAAGTTTCAATCAAACTTATGGCCATTCAAAGTGGTAATAAGGCCAATTGACTTTATGGCCGTTGACCTTATATCATCAGACCTTCTCATTAATGCATTGTCATCGAGCCTTGATACGTGTGCAAAGTTTCAATCAAACTCATTGCCATTCAAAGCGGTAAGAAGGGCAATTGACCTTATGGCCGTTGACCTTATGTCACCACACCATCATATTAATGCATTGTCATCGAGCTTTGATACGTGCCCAAAGTTTTAATCAAACATATGGCTATTCAAAGTGGTAATAAGGCCAATTGGCCTTATGGCCGTTGATCTTATGTCACCACACCATCATATTAATGCATTGTCATCGAGCCTTGATACGTGTGCAAAGTTTCAATCAAACATATGGCCATTCAAAGTGGTAATAAGGCCAATTGGCCTTATGACCGTTGATCTTATGTCACCACACCATCACATTAATGCATTGTCATCGGTCCTGATACGTATGCAAAGTTTCAAATTAATCAGACTTCTAGAAACCGGTGAAAATTAAGCTCAAAGATTCCGTTACATACAGGCCAAGCTAATAAAAGCGTATTAACAAAAAGGGGGCTGGTCACGCCCATTTTCAAAATTTTTTTAAGTTTTTTTGTAAGCTAAACCATACCACTACTGAGATATAATATCAATCAAATAGAGTTCAATACCATAGAGTTATTTGAAACTTTGCTAAGATTAGACCTTTAGGAAAAGTGTTCTGGTCTTTAACTGATTTTGATTATCTTCACTTATTTTATAAAATTTGGCCAGGGTAATGCCTCTGCCAAATTTCAAAGTAACATCTTTAAGAGCTTTCGATTTACATCCTGTTAAACTTCCAAATTTTGTTATTCCAAATGTGTGTGGTGTCACGCCCATATTCCAAATTTGTTTCTTAATTTGTGTTTTGCGTCACAAAACCAATACCCCTACTAAATTTTATTAGCTTTTTCTAAATTTTCGATAACGAAAAAGTGGGCGTGGTTTTCGTCCGATTTCGCTCATTTTCAATACCATTCTGTTCTGGGTCCAGGTAAGGTCGTTTACCGAATTTGTTGAAGATATCTCAGTATTTTTTTCAAGTTATCGTGTTAACGCACGTACAGACGGATATGGCGTAATCAAATTTTTTTACGATACTGATGATTTTGATATATATATGGAAGTGTTTATTTGTCTCGATTCCTTTATGCATGTACAACCGACAGTTATCCGATCAAAATTATAATACCCTGCGTACAAGTACAGCTGGGTATAGAAAAAAAAGCCACCAAGCGCCAGTTCACTTGCAACAAAATTAATAATTTAATTTAATGTTATATCAATCTACAAAAACTCACTTCAAACATTCATGCTAATCAGCGAGCTTCCTCACCGACAGTTTGTTGCAGACTTCCGGCGGCCTTCATTTAACGCTCGTCAACTTCAAATGACCGCGCTAGCGGATAATAGACAAAATGATATTGCGGTTTGGTTTAGCAAATGTTAGCCAAAAGCAAAAGCTTTGCATAGTAAAACAGTGAGTGGACCACAAATTGCGAAATTGTTAAATATTATTTGACTCGGTTTCTTTATATATTTTATCTCTAGGAACTAAAGTTGACGGCGACAGCTCGCTTGCAGCATTAGCAACAACAACAATTGCAGCAAAACTGAATAGAGCATTAAGCTTCGTCATATCGCACATAAATATGTACGTACATACACATCTATATCCTTCAGTTGCAAGCGCCCATCAACCGTTCGTTAACTCTGAGTACAAAGCCAAAGCCACAAGGAGTTAAAGAGTCTGTTGCCGTCGGCATTCCGGCTTGGAAAAGTTATTTGCGGTTCATTATTCATTGTAATAATGCTTTTTCCTTTTTTGAAGATGCCACCTAACAACCAACCATCACAAGCACCCGGAGTAGTCATGCGACGACTACAAAGTACTGCACTTTCAAAGGCTTTGTTGGCTGGTACTCACTTGTCGGACAGTCATTGCAGCTCATAAGCGATCAGTCGCTGCCTCCGAGTCGTAATGGCGTTAAATTCATAGAATGGCATTTGTTGTGTTTTGTTTGTTTCTTTTCCCTTTCAATATGTCTTTTTGCAACGAGTTGAGTAGAAATTGCAGGCAATACTAAAACGACCGACTACCAAACGGGCATTCGCAGTTCGTTGGAAGTGCAGTCAAATATGTTTGATGTTGATTGCAGTAAAACTTATTTGAATATTTTGTTGTATTTATTTATTTATTTATTTTGTGTGCATTCAATTGAGATTTTCATCGTTGTTGATGGCGCTTATAAAATTTAAATAATTTTATATTCTAAAGGGGTGCTTAAAAACAGGTCCTATCAGCTGAAGCTCGGACTCTACTTCGACAATGTATTCTTGTAGATTCTTCTAAGCTAGGACCAAAGTCATTTAGAAAGAACAAGACCCGCCCTTTTTGATACGAACGTCCGATTTTACCAAAACAGTGAGTTTTGTAGAAAATCTGGTTAACCCAACAGATCCGAAGTGCTGCTAGCAATTCAAATTCATGATTGTTCGCAGAAATAGCCGAACGGGGAAGCTATCAGCTGTTTGTTACACAAACAGTTCAGGCTAGGTCACGCTGAATGGTAACTACACCGGCAGGGGAAGCTCATTTGTACAACAAAAAGGTTCGCTTTGATACCACATACGATAGTGACGTAAATTATAGCTATTTAGAGGACTGTTGCTTAAAATAGATGCAGTTCCGTATACGTTCTAGTGAGCCAAGACCTAAATACTTTCACCTATTTCTGGAAAAGCTGGCGAGTCAAGCAAGGGTATCAATGATCCCACCTCGCTATCCTCTATGCAGCTGCAAGAAGGCGGATTTTTCAATATGCTGAGATGAACCGCAAAGACCACCATTGGACAGCGACCCGTCAAACCACAATCACTATTGACAGATGAGCTTTGCTGAACCCAATAACTTCAACAGACTGCTTGACACCCACTTCTGTCCAACAGATTTCGCAACTCTGTAAGAGGTAATGTACAGCGTTTGCTTGACTTACTCGAGACCCATCTATACATCAGCAGTACTCAGGAGGTCAGGTGTACTCCATAATCCCTACCGCCATCTACATATATTCGGTAATGTTGTACCCATTCGCGCTAGGAGATTCCGCGTAACAGTTACCTCTCAAAAATTTGACTTCTGAAATTTGACTTCTGAGATTTGACTTCTGAATTTTGACCTCTGAGTTCTGCCTTTCTGAAAAAAGGGTCTCAGTAATGTTTTCTGAAGAAATGTGTTTCTAAATTTTTGTTTTCTGAAAGTGAAAGGGGCACCCGACGAGATGAGGTAATCTAATAACTTCATGCTTAATTGCCCGACTTTTGAAAACTGAAAGAAAAATAAAGAAAAGGGAAGGGAAGGAAAAGGAAAATAAAGGAAAGGGAAGGAAAGGAAGGGAACGGAAACAAAGGAATGGAAAGAAAAGAAAAGAAAAAGAAAGAAAAGAAAAGAAAAGAAAAGAAAAGGAAAGAAAAGAAAAGAAAAGAAAAGAAAAGAAAAGAAAAGAAAAGAAAAGAAAATAAAAGAAAAGAAAAGAAAAGGGAAGGAAAGGAAAGTAAAGCAAAGGAAAGGAAAAGAAAGAAAGGACAGGAAGGGAAGGAAAGCAAAGGAAAGGAAAGCAAAGGGAAGGAAAGGAAACGAATCGAAAGGAAAGAAAAGTTATCGCTTGATTATGGACAAATATTTGATTAATTATAAAAAAATTAATGATTACTTATAAAAAAGTTATCGACTTTTTTTATCGAAAATGTTCCAGTATTTATTGAATAGTTATTCATACGCTAACAAAAACTTATCGACTTGTTATCGAACAGTTATCAATTTAATTTCGCAAAATTATTAATTATTTATCGAAAGTTTATGAAGAGCTTATCAAAATGTAATAAAAAATTATCGCTTTTCAATCGCAGTACTACCAATTTGTGATCCAAATTTATCAACTGGTAATTTAGAAGTTATCGATTTGATATCGAAAAGCTATAGATTTTTAACGGAGTTATCGGCGTGTTATTTCACCAAACAAAACAGGGCGCTCCACCATGACTTTGCTTAAATTCGCATAAAATAAAACACCAACAATATCGTTAACTTGTTGTTTCTAAAGATTTCGCTGTTGCTCTACCTGGGCCTTAAACTCAGGACCTTCAGTGTAGTAGGCGGACACTCTACTACGACACCGTCCTCGCCAACTGCTACTATCCCGATTATTGACGCAAATCTACTTAATGCAAAGTACGCACTCGCTCAATCTAAATGAAATTGAAATGATCTTCTTGACATATTTAACACTTGAGGGACTGCAGTATTTGCCAGTTCTAAAAAATGTATAATCATTCAACGAACCTACAAGAAAGGTTAACCCAAAACTATACATATTTTTAATTACAGCTGTTTGGACTTTATTTCATTCAATTCATTTGCATATTCATCAACACAGTATGAAGGCAAAATAATTTATCGTTTCGTAAATCCGCATAGCCCGCAGCTTACGTAAAGGAAAAAACGCGTAAAAACCGCAAAAAACTAAGTTGAAACGGGCGACTGAAATATATTCGCATATAAATTTCTCAAAGTCACATTTCATTGTTGCACATCTGGCATTTGCAATAAAGTACTCATAGTTCTTATCGCCTTTATTGCATATTTTCCTTCACATTCTTTGTACATTGGCCGCTTTAAATTCTGTAAATTTGCGCGCGTGTGTGTGTGTATGTGTGTTGGTGTGTATGTATGCAAAGCGCTTGCGTATTCATTGGCATACAACGAATTCTTAAGAAGAGCTCTGAAGCTGAATGCTAATAACTGCCATCTTTTGGACGCGAAGACCCTCCAAGATAGTCAGCAAAATTCCATTTAATTATTAAACTGTTGATCTCATTTTTTGTTAGCCACACTTACCGCTAGTTGATTTTTCAAATAAATGTCAGAAAAGTTTTCTATGTTGAAAGGCAGCAGCGAACTTGTTGAGCTGAAAGAGTTTTTTATTCTTTTTTTTTATCTTACTATATATATTTTTAGTCTTTTTTGGCCACCTTCACTACTGTCAAATACAAGTGTGCATTGTATCTTGGGTGTCCATTGCGTCAGCCACATAACTACCATTGGATAGCTGCTGTGGCTAGAGCCAAGAGCCCTTGAAATCCTTGATGCATTTCCCTCCTTATGGCTATCAGAGTTGCAGACGTTTTCCGTTGCTATTCTTGTTGTTGCTGCAAACACCGCTTCAAGCATTTATGTAATTTTTTGTTGCTTGTAGTTAGTAGTTCGTTGCCATTTCTTTCGTTTAACAACAACAATTTTATATTGAAATACCGGCGCACAAAAATAAAAAGCAATTAGTGAAATTAATTGCTCAAGTTTCGCTTTGAAATATTCAAAGTGCCGGATTAATTTACTGCATCACAATTCGAAGTACAAAACGCTTTAAAAAAGAGAAGTAAGAAAATGTCGGATGAGAATAAATGGCGAATAGAGACGACAATGCGGACATGGCCTTTTTCATTAAAAATTTTTTTTTTTTTGTAAATTGGTTACCAAAAATTAAGGAATGCAACGATTTTAATAAAGCGTGCCTGGTTTCGGCTAGTGTTTGACAATGGTTTTAGTCTTCGAAATCATCCTTGGTCTTCAAAACTAATTTTTATGTTCCGCTGATCTGGTTAAATTAATTTTACCTATGTAATTTTCATTTCACTTTCACCTTCTTTCAAAACTATGTATATTCGGCTTCAATTTTTTTAAGACAACTATGCTTGGTTTTCCCTATTTTTATACCTTTCTTGAACATGAAATGTTAATGGTCCGATGTTTGTAACGTTGAGAAATATAGAAGATAGACTCACAATTAAGTATACCGAATTGATCATGGTGACGAACTGAGTTGATATAGCCATGTCCGTCTGTCCGTCCGTCTGTCTGTTTGAACGCAAATTAGTCCCTCAAACTTTGAGATATCTCAATAAAATTTGGCACAAGGATGTATTTTTGTATTTTATTAGACATTTGTCGAATCCGGTAGGATCCACTATAATATATATCTCCCATACAACCGATCGTTCAGATAAGACGATTTTGGTTATTGCTGCCGCAATTTAGAAAGTATAAACGTGAAACTCGGTGACATATATTCTAATATATCATATAAGATATTCTGAAAAAATTCACTTTGATCGGAGCTATATATATATAGTATATACCTATCCCATACAACCGATCGTTCGGATAGAAAAATTTTTGGCCATTTCTTAGTTTCCAATATAAAAACGTGAAACTTGGTGATATATATTCTAATATATTATAGAAGATTTCCTGTAAAAATCATTTCGATCGGAGCTATATATAATATATATATATATATATATTTATCTTAAAAATCGTTTAGGTATGTACATCTGTTCACTATATACTTCTTATCTTATACATCAGATTATTTGGAGATTACGAACGGGAGAAGATTATTGTTCAGCCTCATTCATGAAAGGTAGGCTGTGCCGAAGACAGTCCCGTCCTAACTTATTTTTTTTTTCTTTTTCTATTTTTAAATTTTCTAATTTATTTCGGCTTCCGTTGTTCACAATTAAATTCGGTTTCGATTTAAATTTTAAAAACCTATTCCGATTTCTCTTATATCAGGAATTGATTTCATTTGCACGTTTGTTTTTTAATTTTCGTTTTGGTTTCGTTTTTTTAAATTTATTTTCATTTCCTTTTAATTTTTTCAATTTCTTCAGCGAAATTATTTTCGGCTTCGCCTTCGTTGCTTAAATTCGATTCGGTTTCGATTTTAAAAGTTCATTTGAGTTTCTCTTTTGCTCTTAAACATTTTGTTCCGGTTTTTCTTTCGCTCTTCAGAGCTGACTTCTCTTTCCTTTTCGGTCTTAAATTTTTTTATTTTAATTTTCTTCCGGTTTTGTCTTCATTTTTCAAACTAAAATTCGGTTTTAACTTTTAATGTTTATTTCGGTTTAGTTTTTAGTTTTTAGTTTTTGAAAATTAACGTCGGTTTAATTTTCGTTCTTTTACATTTATCTTGGTTTCGCTTTCGGTCCTCAAAATTTGTCTCAGAGTAAGTATGGGAATCGTCCTTGTAATTTAAGTTTTAATTTCGGCTTCTTGTTTGTTCTTTGGTTCGGTTTTTTTGATTTTCATTCCGTGTTTGGTTTAGAAAAAAATAATTGACTTAAGATTTTATTTCCAAAATGACAACTCCAATATTGGTCCTCGAAATAATTTGGGATTCTTTCATTTAGAAGATGTTTGGCTTGCCTACCTGAGTTAAAAGCCATCAAAAGCTTAAGTGTGTTGATCAAATCGATAACTCTTTGATGAATAATCAATAATTTTTCGATATCAAATCGAAACTTTTCGATAACAAGTATTCAACTTTTTAATTTCTTTGCGATATTTGTTCGATATATAATCGGTAAGACACCAATAACAAATTGCTTATAATCCGATAACAAACCGATATTTTTTTATAATATGTGAATAAGTGAATGTCCCACAAACCCTAATTAACAAAACCACAGTAGCTATATGTTACGCACCAACACACTGATGATGTTAAGAAGACAGCAGTTTTCTGTGCCAAGGTGTAGGGGGATCAGCACGGCGGCTTCATTGCGGTATGTTAGCAGACAACCAACGGTCGATGTAGCAGCGAAGGGATGAGCACGGCGGTGGCAGTGAGCTACGTAGCGTATACCAGTGCGGTGTCGAAATGGGACGAATATCGGTGATAGATTTTACCTGTGCAGCGTCTGCTTGCTCTGTCAACTGAAATGTGTGAACTTTTAAGTGCTGGCTCCCTTGTTGAACACCCTGCCTCCATATCTTTATGCAAAAAAGAAAGTACTCATGTAGGGCGGGGTTATATCAGCCGAGACTTCGTGGATGCGTGAGCGGAGAAGAAGTGCACCTTCAAGTCAAAGCAGTAGCCCCAGGTATGAACCTGACTAAGGAGACGAGAGGGGGACAAGGAGCCCGAAGCCACCCATCCCATAGTAAAGTTAGGCAAAGGGTGATTAGTGCCACAACCATACATCGCCCTTCTCATCTTTTTAATGGGAACAATTACATATGCTCGTCCCCCCACCTTCCGGAATTGCACGCTAGTTCCTTGGTGTCGGCTTGTAGAGGAGGGAGCACCACCTTGAGCGAGTAGGGCAGTTCAAGTGCCTTGCTGCTGTTACTGCATGCTATCAGATATATTTATTTAAATTCTTTTCCTGTTTGTTTTTGATATTTCCTATATGATTCTGAGCTGTACAAAACATAGTTTCAGACGCAAGTAAGAAAGGAGGTAACAGTGGTGGTTATATTATTATAACACTACGTTATAAATTTTTGCGATATCAAACTGAAAACTTGTCTAAAAAACTTGGTGACTTGGTGTTCTCATTTGCTATCGATAGCAAATCTATAACTTTTCCATATAGCACGTTGATAATAAACTAATGACTGGTCGAAAAGAAATGGGTAACATGTTCACAACCCGATAATTCATGGATAACAAGCTATCGACAAATTGAAAAGGCGCAATACGGTTTTGGTTATGACTTCTAATTTATCCTTTCTTGACCTTTCCTTTTCACTAACGTTTACACTTATTTTACACTGTGCATTCCACCATACCGTGAGGAAAGGTGTTTACACATCAAAATTTAATGCTGATGCAACCAATGAGAGCCTCCGAACTAACTTAGAAAAATGGGCAAAAAATATCTCAAATGTTATTTAAACTACATAGCGGACCATACATTTTTATACTCAGCTGAGCAGATCTCACATTGCCAAAACGGCAATCCGTAACGGCATAAACTAATGGAGATAGATATAGACTTCTTTATATCAAAATGATCTGGGCGAAAAAAGAAATTTATTTAGCCATGTCCGTCCGTCCGTCCGTCCGTCCGTAAACACGATAACTTGACTAAATTTTGAGGTATCTTGATGAAATTTGGTATGTGGGTTCCTGGGTGCTCATCTCAGATCGCTATTTAAAATGAACAAAATCGGACTGCAACCACGCCCACTTTTTCGATATCGAAAATTTCGAAAAACAGAAAAAGGTCGGTAATTCATTACCAAATACGGATAAAGCGATGAAACGTGGTAGGTGGGTTGACCTTATGACGCAGAATAGAAAACTAGTAAAAGTTTGGACATTGGCCGTGGCACCGCCCACTTTTAAAATAAGGTAATTTAAAGGCTTTGCAAGCTGTAATTTGGCAGTCGTTGAAGCCATCATGATGAAATTTGGCAGAAAGGTTAGTCATATTACTATTTGTGTGCTAAATAAAAATTAGCAAAATCGGATGCCGAACACGCCCACTTTTAGAAAAAAAATTTTTTTAAATCAAATTTTAACAAAAAAATGTGATATCTTTACAGTATATAAGTAAATTATGCCAAAATCCAACTCCAGTGATGATATATGGTGAAAGAGAAAAACACAAAAAACTTCTTTTCGTCACATAATATATTTTTATCATTGTTTATATAATACAATAAAAAATATATTAAGTGACGAAAAGGAGTTTTTTGTGTTTTTCTGTTTCACCATATATTTGCGTCGCTTAGCACTCAAAACAAACATATAATCCAGTAACGATATGGTGCAACAAAATACAAAAATAAAAGAAAATTTCAAAATGGGCGTGGCTCCGCCCATTTTCATTTAGTTTGTCTAGAATACTTTTAATGCCATAAGTCGAACAAAAACTTACCAATCCTTCTCAAATTTGGTAGGGGCATAGACTCTATGACGGTAACTGTTCTCTGTGAAAATGGGCAAAATCGGTGGAAGCCACGCCCAGTTCTTATACACAGTCCACCGTCTGTCCTTCCGCTTGGCCTTTAACATGATAACTTGAGCAAAAATCGATATATCTTTACTAAACTTATTTCACGTACTTATCTGAACTCACTTTATCTTGGTATAAAAAAGGCCGAAATCGGACTATAACCACGCCCACTTTTTCGATATCGAAAATTACGAAAAATGAAAAAAATGTCATAACTCTATATCAAATATGAAAAAAGGGATGAAACATGGTAATTGGATTGGTTAATTGACGCAAACTATAACTTTAGAAAAAACTTTGTAAAATGGGTGTGACACCTACCATATTAAGTAGAAGATAATGAAAAAGTTATGCAAGGCGAAATCAAAAGCCCTTGGAATCTCGGCAGGAATACTGTTCGTGGTACTACATATATAAATAAATTAGCGGTACCCAACAGATAATGTGACCCAGACCTGGTCCATATTTTGGTCGATATCTCGAAAACGCCTTCACATATACAACTAAGGGCCATTCCCTTTTAGAACCTTCATTAATACCTTTAATTTGATACCCATAACGTACAAACACATTCTAGAGTCACCTCTGGTCCACCTTTATGGTGATATCTCGAAAAGGCGTCCACCTATAGAACTAAGGCATACTCCCTTTTAAAATACTCATTAACACCTTTCATTTGATACCCATATCGTACAAACACATTCTAGCGTCACCCCTGGTCCACCTATAGACCTAAGGCCCATTCCCTTTTAAAATACTCATTAACACCTTTCATTTGATACCCGTATCGTACAAACACATTCTAGAGTCACCTCTAGTCCACCTTTATGGCGATATCTCGAAAAGGCGTCCACCTATAGAACTAAGGCCCATTCCCTTTTAAAATACTCACTAACACCTTCCATTTGATACCCATATCGTACAAACACATTCTAGGGTCACACCTGGTTCACCTTTATGGCGATATCTCGAAAAGGTGTCCACCTATAGATCTAAGGCCCATTCCCTTTTAAAATACTCATTAACACCTTTCATCTGATACCCATACGATATACGAACACATTCAAGAGTCACCCCTGGTCCACCTTTATGGCGATATCCCGAAATGGCGTCCACCTATAGAACTATGGCCCATTCCCTTTTAAAATACTCATTACCACCTTTCATTTGATACCCATACGATATACGAACACATTCAAGAGTCACCCCTGGTCCACCTTTATGGCGATATCCCGAAATGGCGTCCACCTATAGAACTATGGCCCACTCCCTCTTTAAACACCCTTTAATACCTTCCATTTTATACACATGTCATACAAACACATTCCAGTGTTACCCTAGGTTCATTTTCCTACATGGTGATTCTCTCTTATTTCGTCTCCAAAGCTCTCAGCTGAGTATGTAATGTTCGGTTACACCCGAACTTAGCCTTCCTTACTTGTTACACCATAAATCACAACGCTTATTAAATCAACGATTAAACCAAGTAGGTGAACAGTATTTTAGCAATGTGACGGCTCCCAGCAAGTCGCAACATTCCAAATGTCTTTTCAAGTTCAACATAATTTTACTGCAACAAAACTTTAGTCATAGTTTCAATTTGACCCATATTTTTTCAGTCACGTTTTAAGCTAGTGATGAGTAAATATTTTCAGTTACTAACTTCTACGAAAAGAGTTAATGTGACACGATTGTAATATACTCTTTCGAAAGTTAAAGTTTGTGTAACGGCAAAGTGGCATTGCCAGTATTTACCACTACAAGCGCGAGATAAAGAAAAAGTGAGGATGTGCATAAATCAAGGCTCATTTTACTCTTGTGCACTTACAAGTTCTCGTAATGTCAAAAAACTTTTCGATACGTAGACAGCAACAAGCCGCAAAGTGGTTGCTAGGCGCAAGGAAATTTTAAATTTACTTTTAGAAGATTCTAGCATAGTATGTGGCGCAAAAGATGAGCAGAGTCAATACAACTTCAGACACCAGCTATTTTTTATTTTCTGGTAATAATAGACATACATACATTCAAAGAGCGCACCAAATTCGAAAACGTTACTACTATATATACTTATGCATATGTGGGGGAATAACAAAACTTCTATTACAATTATAAATACATTTTTAATTAGTTTTCAGATTATCATTATAAATGAAAGCCACAGGGCTCTACATTCCTATGCAAAGTGGGGCCAACCTTAAATAGTTGCGCACATCACTATGCCATTCCACCATGAGGTAAGAAAAGGAATGACGGGAGAAGAAGAGGGGTCGAAAATAAGAAGTCAAAACCGAGACTAACAACTTAGCCGGAACCGAACCGTCGGATTACTTCCGAAATGTTACGAGTTTGTTATATGAAGCTGAATTATTGGTTTTTTATGGATGTGTGACGAAAATATATTGAAGAATTATCGATTTATTATCAAAATATTATAAATACTAGTTAAAGATAGCAAAGGTTATCGATGAGCAAATTGTTATACGTGAGTTTTTGGTTTGTTATCGAAAATTCAATTTGTTATTATTTATGGAAATTGTATCGATATACTTTCAAAAAGTTAACAATTTGCTAGAGAAAAATTACTGCTTTGTTATGGGAGTGTTATCAATTTGTTATCGACGTGTTATCGAAAAATATATGGTGGCGAATGTTGACATCACTATGCTGTTAGTAAGTATTCACAATAACAAAAACGGCAAGCAACCACGCTTATGAACAAGGAAACGAAGAATATTCGACATACATAACCAGCAGTTCGAAGTGAAGAGATATCTCACATACACACATGTAGTTATCAGCTAAGTGAAAAAGTTGTTACTCCCACATACACACGCAAATAGCTAACTAACCAAGTATGCGATACAACAGTTCTAGAAGGAGAAACCTCTAGAAATATGAATACGAGGCAACAGAGAATATAAAAGCAGCGCAAGCTTGATTTAAACAAGATTTTGTGAATTGAAGTATAAATGTTAAGTATAATTGTACTACTCCCAAACCATTTGCAATACTGAAATTTGGAGTTATTTATTCCACAGTTCAGCGCTTCGAACGTTAGCAGAAGGGGCAATAATTATCATAAATCCCCAGAATTCGATACAATATTAATCTTGAATCGAACATTTGTCGCTCTTTGGAGCGATATTTTATCGAAAACTTTTCAGTTAATAATCGAAAAGCTATCGATAAGTTATTAATTTATTGATTTGCTATTGAAAATGCATCTAACTTATTTTCGGAGATTAATGGAAAACCAATCCATTTGTTATCAAACAGTTTTAGATTTGATATCGAAATGTTACCGGTTTCTTGTCGAAGTATGTATCGGCGGCCACCGTGGTGTGATGGTAGCGTGCTCCGCCTATCACGCCGTATGCCCTGGGTTCAACTCCCGGGCAAAGCAACATCAAAATTTTAGAAATAAGATTTTTCAATTAGAAGAAAATTTTTCTAAGCGGGGTCGCCCCTCGGCAGTGTCTGGCAAGCGCTCCGATTGTATTTCTGCCATGAAAAGCTCTCAGTGAAAACTCATCTGTCTTGCAGATGCCGTTCGGAGTCGGCATAAAACATGTAGGTCCCGTCCGGCCAATTTGTATGGAAAAATCAAGAGGAGCACGACGCAAATTGGAAGAGAAGCTCGGCCTTAGATCTCTTCGGAGGTTATCGCGCCTTACATTTATTTTTTATTTTTTTTTTTATGTATCGGCATTTTGTTATGGGCGTATTGTAAATTTGTTATTGAATAAGTAAATTTGTTATAAAATACACTGTTACACGGTTTTAACAAGCCAATAAGAAGCCGATAACAAACCGATAACTTCACGATAATAATACGCTGTCGATAATAAGCCGATATTAAAACAATAAGTTTTCGGCATCGGAAAAAAGTTTTCTAACCGAAGTCGCCCCTTGGCAGTGATTTGCCAAACATTCCAAGTGTGCTTTTGCCACGAAAAATTTTCAGTGGAAATTCATCCACCTTGCGTATGCGAAATTTTTGGAAAAATTAAAAAAGGAGCACGATGCGAATGGAAAGAGAACAATGTTGGAACAAATTTAGCTGGAAGAAAAATTTTAGGGGATATCAAAGAAAGCTCTAACAGTGTAACATACTCGCAAAAGAACCTTCGAGAGGAAAAAAGTTGTGTGGGGATTCAAGGGGTTGTGTAGCTAAACCCTTTCAAAAAGTTTCCAGCGAAATTTGTAGTCTCTCCAACGCAGTTTTCAGCCTCTTCTTGCTGTGACGAATCCTACTTTATTCGACAGACGTAGATCTCTATATCCTAACGAAGAGGAGTTAGATGACATTAAGTCTACAAATTTTGCTTTTTTCGGCCAACATAACATATTCATATCCGACCCCTCCAGCGGGGCTAAGGGGCTTATAATATACCCGAGGTAGGTATGCCTGTCGTAAGAGGCGACTAAAATACCAAATTGATTCAAAGGGTTGTGTAGCGCAACCCTCTCAAGGGGTTGCAAGCGCAATATATAGCTTCAACAACCCAATTGCCCACCTCACTTATCCGTGGCGAATCCTGTTTCATTAACAGCCGAGACTCTGGCGACCCCAAGTTCTTCATGGAAACAGGGGGGTGGGGAGGGCGGTAATGGCCTAGGAGGTTTAATATCGTTACTTAAATCGTTCCGGAGATGGTCGGGCTAGTACCTTAATGGTGCTTTGTTACCGGAACGTACCGGATCTATATCCGACAAAGGACCATCAACACCGAAAACACTCCCCAAAGCCTTCGGGGAGTGTCTTTGTGGTTAATAAAATAACAATAACCCCCTCCTTCGGAAGAAACTTGGGTTTGTCAGATCCTCGATTGCTTTATAAACACAATTTGCTATGGGCAGATGAGATTCAAAAATATAGTGAGATGACCTATAAATTCCGCTGGCAATCCCTTGAATGGGTTGCTCAAACAACCCAAACAAGCTCCATACGTAGAAGGAGAACAAGAAGACTCAGTTTTAAGACCCTAAATTTCATACAGCAAAATAGCCGATCTACTGGCCCGAATTTCCTTATTCTAGTCTTAGAATGACATACATATGTATGTCTATACAATATTTACATGAGCGTATTTTTATACTCAGCTGAAATTTGGTATGTAAGTTCATAGGCACTCATCTCAGATCGCTATTTAAAATGAACGAAATCGGACTATAACCACGCCCACTTTTTCGATATCGAAAATTTCGAAAAACTGAAAAAGTGCGATAATTCATTACCAAAGACGGATAAAGCGATGAAACTTGGTAGGTGGGTTGACATTATGACGCGGAATAGAAAACTATTTAAAATGTTGGACAATAGGCGTGGCACCGCCTACGTTTAAAAGAAGGTAATTTAAAAGTTTTTCAAGCTGTAATTTGGCAGCTGATTATGTGTTGTCCGGTTACACCCGAACTTAGCCTTCTTTACTTGTTTTATATTTATCTTATGCTTAGAGAAAATAAACAAACGACATATTACTCTCCAACCTCATTTTTCCATTCAGCAACAACCAATTCCCATATTTCACATCTGTATATAAATTGTTTGGACATTCAGTGGATATTTCCTCAGACAAATTTCAAAGTGTTAAATCAACAAAACCGTACACCGAACTTTTGTTAGCTGCCAACAGTCACAATAAGTTGGTGGCACACCATATACTTAAGTGCCACCATTCGCCGAGGCCAGTGTCACTGACAATATTTTCGAATTGCTGCGCTTCAAAATCAAGATGAAACACACGAGTACCCATAAGACAAAAAGTGGAGGATGAAGCTGAACAGGAAGAAAAAGAAGGCATAAGAAAAGTTTAGCAATTTTTCCACATGCACGCTTCAAAGCAAATATTTTGCATATTTCGAGGCGCTCCCACGTTATTGCGGCGTTCGCCGCTAATGTGCAACTAGTTTGAAGTAGGTACGGAATGATAAGGTGTAGCAACTAGAGGTTTACGCCGATCACTTTATCGGCGGCGGCGGCGTAGGCTCTGTTATATACCGGCGGCGGCGGCGTGGGCGGCGCGACCGCATACGCCGGTGTTATTACTTTTCTTAATTTTTCTATAAAAAAAATAATATTTTGGAAAGGTTTTGTTTGTATGTATTTAAGGAAATCAACGTTTTGGCCATTTCGGAAAGATCCTGGGTTTTTGCCTCCAAATCTCGCAGATCGTTCAAAATTTACAGGAGTAGCTCTTTGCGGAGGAATTTTCCCGTGGCACAGGGCGCCCACAGTTTTGTCGGCTGTTTTTAAGAGCTACAATTCCCGTTGTGCGAACATTAGCAATACCGACCACCAGGTGCTACCACGCCTCCTGCCGTCACACCATATGCCAGCACAGAAGATATAGGACTGCGACTTCGGACTCATACCTTCGTTGATGTCAGTTTCCTAACGTTTCAAGGTGTTTCTCTGGTGTAGCGAGGCAGCATAGCGCGACAAAAACATCCGTTAGAAAGTCTTCGGAGCTGTACCTATAAGCTGTACCTATAAGCTCCGAAGACTTTCTAACGGATGTTTTTGTCGCGCTATGCTGCCTAGCTACACCAGAGAAACACCCTGAAACGTTAGGGAGTTACTATTCGGCCAAGGATGTCACCCTAGAAATCATAAGCAATCTAAGTGGATGTCATTGCGTAACTCATGGGTGAGAATCGTATAATCCTCGGCGCAGCTACATAATTAAAATTTTACACGGACCCTGGATAAAATTTTTAAAATGTAGACCAAAGTTTGCAGACGTTTGTGTTCATAACATTGATTTCAATAGTCTTCGATAAATCAAAACTATATTTAAGAATGAAAGTCGACCGATTTTAAGTTGAAAGATGTTAACTGCTGTTTTCCGGCCTTTTGATATAAGATCATTATGGATGACCGCATAGCTTCAGTCTTCAGACTAGTTCGACTGTTCACTACGTTAGGGTAGTAGCACATACGGTCATTAGTTCGACTGTCTTGGGAAACCTTTTGCTTCGCCACTTTGAGTGTTCTTCTTGCGAAGGACAAAGCCTCACCTGGTAAATATATGTGCCTACGAATTCACATTTGCAAAAGGAGCTTTAACGTGTAGGTGATATTTAAACTTGGTTGATAGGCTATAATCAATGTGATTCACTCCAAGGGACTAGTTTTGAATAGGGCCGCCATCTTTATGTCAAACCGGGAGACTTGAGTGTTGAAGGATGAAGTGTGAAAATCAAAATTAATATTTCAGATGCCATTGTATAGTTTCGCAAATAAACAGCAGATGTTTAAATGTAAGCCTAAGTGATTTTTCAAACCCTTCTCATACGTAAATATATCCTCAACTTAAGTATGAGGTAAGAATCAGGATAAAGGATAAAGAATTTTCGTCAGTGACTTCGCTTATTCTTTCAGCCAATCGCAACATAAACTTTTTAAAGAAATCGGCACTTTTTTTGGGTAATTTGCTTTTTTAACAACTTTTTACAATTTGAAAACTTGTTCGCATGGGGTCATTTTATTTGAATTCATTGTTCATTATGAATTTTTTGAAAAAAAAAAAAAAATATGCAAAGTGAGAATATAAATTTATCATATAACTTTTCTTTTAGTGTTTTGTTTTAATAACTTTGTGAATTAGGTGATGCAAAATCCATCTTAAGCTGACATCGAAAGCACCCCTTTTTTTAAATAACTTTTAAACAGTTAGAATCGGCGGCGTATATCTATAGTAGGAACCTTCAACTTCTACGTTCTTTTTTTTTAAATCTTTCTTCATCGCTTCAACTGAAAATCGGTTTGAATGTCATTGCCACTTGGGAATGTCTGCCTATGGTTTTTTTTGTGTACGAAAATTGCTAGTTTTTTTTGTGTACGAAAATTGCTAGTTTGCCAGCTCGCCTAGCAGCGTGTGCCATGTTAGCGTATTAAATGCAAGTAGGTATTAAACGTTCTTAACCATCAAATTGCCACGACAAGCAAATTCACGCGTTTGTTTGCTTATCTCAAGTGAATTGCTGGTTTTCGTTTTTTTTTTTTTGGCTTACCACAGCGAACTTACACATTCTCTATAGGCAAGAGTTTTGTACATTCACTAGTCACAGACATATCAACACAAACAATAATAACAACGTCAAAGAATGAGGAGTAATAAGAGTGGCATAGGTCGTGGGCGTTAAAACTCGTAGACTTCACTTTATATTCAAACTCGTTTTTTGTTGTTGTTGTTGTTTCCATTGTGATTTGATCTAACGAATGGCATATTGACATTGCCTTGCTGTGTTTATAGGCTGCGAACTTAAAGAGGCTCAAGTTCAGCTCAAGTGTACTCAAGAAGAACACAAGCAAACACTTATTATGTGATTTTTTCTTCACATATGCATTTATTGTGTGCGTATGTGTGAGTACATTTTCCACTTGTATATTGCAAAACTAATCGCTGAATTGCTGAAATTGGAGGCTATGACAACAATTCGCGAACAAAAACTTATAAGCCGACACTTCGTCAATCTTATATCTTCGCAATGAACGAGGAAAAAGTGCGCTGACAGATAATGTTTTACACTTTCTTTCTTTTTTTGTCTCTGGCCTCAATTTCAAGGGCATTTTTTACGTGTGATTGATGTTTTTAGTTGGGTTTTTGTTCCAGGTTCACTTGCTTTTTACTTCATTTGTGTACGCGGTGACTGTGTTAGATTCGGTAATGTTTTTTTTATAGGAGGAAGCATCGAAAACCTAAGAGTCAATGAGCGAGGAAGCAGCGACAAACTCAGAGTCTGTACGTGACTTAAATTGCACTAAACCTCTGCCCACCTAAGTTCCATTCCCCCTGGTACAACCTTCAAATAACGGCTGATAGGCAAGTTGTAGTGAAGAGTGTCCACTGAAAATGCCTCTATATCTTTCCCGTCCTAGCTTTTACTAATCGAGCCCAAGTAGATACCGTTTATAACGACTTAATCATAGTATTCTACTATCGAAATTACACTGTTTTGGTTTTCATTCTGTTTTTTTGAAATGGATTAAATCATATCTCTCCAACCGTAGTTGTACCGTGGTAGTTGATGGTGTGACCTCATATCGCTGAAAACGGCGTTCCTCAGGGAAGCATAATGGGCCCTATTTTTTTTTGTGATTTTTATTAATGATATTGGTAGCTGTTTTGAATTTTCGCAATTCCTGCTATATGCAGATGATATGAAAATTTTCAATAAGATTATTTGTCCATCCGATTTAATTAAACTTCAGAAGGACCTAGATAATATATTTACTTGGTGCAAAAATAATAAACTTGTGTTAAATATTAAAAAATGCTCTCATGCCTGTTATCATAAATCCCGTTTACTCATTCCTACTTCCTACCGCATTGCGGGCGCGCAACTAAGCACTGTTTCTGAGGTCACTGATCTTGGGGTGGTCTTTGATTCCAAGTTTTCTTTTCATAATCATTTAAACTCTACAATAGCTAAATCTTACCCGATGTTGGCTTTTGTTCGACGATTCAGTTCTGATTTCACTGACTCATATACTTTCAAATCACTATATACTACTTTCGTTCGTTCGAGATTGGAATATGCCGTATTTATTTGGCGGCCGTTAATACTTGTCATATTTATCGTCTTGAAAGGATTCAAAAAGTATTTATTAAGTACGCTCTACGTGCCCTTCATTTTGATCTTCCTTTTCCTTTCTATGAATTCAAATGTTTGCTTATCAATCCTAAGACTCTGAACTGCAGGAGAACTTTTCTCTCTCTAATATTTGTTTTTAATTTAGTACGTGGTCTGTTGATTGGTCCTGCCTTTTATAGCATTTTCAGGTCAAACGAAACTTTTTTCAAGTCAAATGAAACTTTTTTCATTTCAAATGAACCTTTTTTCATTTTAAATGAAACTTTTTTCATTTTAAATGAAACTTTTTTCAAGTCAAATGAAACCATATTACTAAGGTAATTGTCAATGTATTATTATTATATTTATAACGCTAAGTATTTCTCAAATTTTTCTTTAAGACCACTATTTCTAATTAGGCACATTGAAGGCAAAATTTTTGCTTAAATTTTCTTTGTGAATTTATGCTGCAGTTAAGGTCGGCTTAGTTTAGCCTTGCCTTTTGATCGTTTCAATTTTTAATAGATAAATTAGCAGGGTTATACGCTAGGCAAGTTATATTCTACAGTTTAACCACCCACTTAAGATAAGCACCTATATTTTTTACTTGTATCTACTCCTCTTATATATAAAGCACACTCTTCTTCTACATATACTTCGTTAATAACGTAGGAAGAAAGCAACGTAGAGAACAAACAGAAGGAACCAAAGAGCATAACGTGAGCGTATTTCCTATTCACTGTCTGACATCAAATAATACATCGGTTGAATCCTCTGTATTATGCTTTTCTCTTTGACCAACGTCTTACCAAACAACATAGAACGATACCAAGGTATTGAGAGAAACATTACTTTTACCAACTATATAGTAGAGCATGTGGATGGTGGAGAGATCTTTTTTGACTTTGCTGAAAAACATAACGGTAAAAAGTGATATTTTCTACTCTATGGCGTAGTTACATTGCACTTCACTTGTTTGGGCGTTTGAAAACATATATATTTGTTTTTATTCCATTATTTTTCATTGTATACGATCAAAAGGCAAGGCTAAACTAAGCCGACCTTAACTGCAGCATAAATTCACAAAGAAAATTTAAGCAAAAATTTAGCCTTCAATGTGCCTAATTAGAACTAAGCCGACCATAACTGCAGCTTAAATTCACAAAGAAAATTTAAGCAAAAATTTTGCCTTCAATGTGCCTAATTAGAAATAGTGGTCTTAAAGAAAAATTTGAGAAATACTTAGCGTTATAAATATAATAATAATATATTGACAATTACCTTAGTAATATGGTTTCATTTGACTTGAAAAAAGTTTCATTTAAAATGAAAAAAAGGTTCATTTGAAATGAAAATAGGTTCATTTGAAATGGAAAACGTTTCATTTGACTTGAAAAAAGTTTCATTTAAAATGAAAAAAGTTTCATTTAAACTGAAAAAAGTTTCATTTAAAATGAAAAAAATTTCATTTAAAATGAAAAAAGTTTCATTTGACTTGAAAAAAGTTTCATTTGAAATGAAAAAAGTTTCATTTGACCTGAAAATGCTATAGAACGTATTTTCCTTGCTATTCCACATATATGCCTAAGAAATAATGCGT
This sequence comes from Eurosta solidaginis, assembly GCF_040869045.1. Classification (NCBI taxonomy): domain Eukaryota; kingdom Metazoa; phylum Arthropoda; class Insecta; order Diptera; family Tephritidae; genus Eurosta; species Eurosta solidaginis. Next base: position 303,487,005 of record NC_090319.1, on the reverse strand, counting down.
ATTTTTTTATGGGATTGGCAAGAACTAATTATGCTGTAAATGCTCCTCTTTCCAGAGCTGTTAAAGAGTTTAACTTGCTGTCAAATTCGTCAGTTTTGGATTTTTCCTAGTCTGAAAATATTTTTAAATTGTTACTTAACCAAATGTTAAATTAGTGCGTAAGTCTTTATATATGTCATTAGTCTGTAAGAAATGTAAGAACTTCAAGATGGGTAAATAAATAAATAAATAAATAAATGAATGTGATGCGATCTTATTAGCTACAAAATTGATGCCCACATTTTTGGACCGTATAGCTAACACTAATCTTTATAAGTATCTAAAGTATTTCTATAGATAAATTGTATTGGGCAAAATGTGCTCCCAATCCCACGTCAGCTATCACGAAGTAAGAATGACTGCCATGACTTGCTGCACAACGGTAAAAAGGTCCTACATTTAAAACGTCAATTACAATAACAAAACCTGTCGCTGAGGAAAAAGTCTAATGAATTGCATTTGCTTCGTCTTCTTCTTACTCTTGTAAGGATAAGGAGACCCACAAATGGTTTTAAAGAGTTGGGCCGTTATTCATGGTCCTTTTCCTGATCTTGATCCGATAAGTTTTGAAAAATAGCACCGTTACAAGCCCAACTTGGGTTAGCCAGATCCTCGTCTGCTAAGTGAAAAGTATTCACGACGAGCAGGTAAGGTTGTTCAATGTGCTGGGGAGGCTATAAATTGCACTGGTAGCCGCTTAAAAGAAATGCGCTACACAACCATTGGACCAACTTGCGACTATTAGGTGGAACTGACGAAGAACTTTTGAAGTACTCTCATCTCTCGACTAGTAAAGATACAATACTTGTTCAGAAGTGAACGTTTTTCCATCATCCATCGTCGTATTTTATAACGTTATGACGAAGTTTAACTCTGATGATGGTCAACGCCGAAACCGTTGGAAAATCGTTCCAGTATACATCAATTAGTCACACTGTTAGAAAACCAACAAAACAAAAATAAGATACTCCACTCGCCATTACGCACATTCATTTTTGTCAATGATTATTTCACACTAGTTTGGTTTTTCTCGCGCTTATTCGCCCACATCTGGGCATCACCTATTGATTGCAGTTCTTTCTGCGAAGGTCAATAATAGTCATAGAGAATTTCATTTCTTTTTTATAATGCTTCTTTTACTTGAGTGGCATGTTTCTTAACGTTCCTTTTTACCTCCTTATATACGCGTCCTAAATGCTTCTTGCTTTTGCTTCATTTGACAAGCATAGAACACCTTGGCAAATGGGAGCTGTGATAGCGATGTTACTGTTTGGCGGTTTATTTATCAGAAAATTGTATTCAAAACGTGACGTGCCTTGCGTGGCGCGCTTTAAGATGCCGCCGATGACTTGCGGTGGAAATATTTCAGAATGAACTTGGATGGAGCTGTCAACTGCTACGCTGCAGTAAAAGTAAATGTCAGGTAGTTTAGAATTGGAGGAGCTGACTATCTTATTCTGAATTAAAGGGAACATTGACATATCAGAGACCATGGGTCTATAAGTATTTAGATATGTACTCAATTAAGTTCTTTGTAAGGTAGTTCCCAAGTCGACAGTGGTATGGTCTCCTCAGCAGAAGCACATATCGTATATCTTCCAAAGAGAGTCTTAGAATCGAAAGGGTTATAGCACTAAGTTCAGCAATTGAATTCTTGAAGGCTTTCAGCTTCACACATCAGCTAATTGGTCGGTCAGCCCATTCTTCTGGGTTCCCAAGCACAGGCATTATATTAAGGATTCTATAGAGCCTCGTTCAGAATAACTCTATATTTTGTCAGATTTTATGCTTTAATTAAACCAGTTTGAATAGTTTTCGTAATAAATTCAATTTTCGTGTTCGCATTGCCAGATTTTTTCGAAACAATTTTGAAACTTTCTCAGCTTAATTTTGAGACAGTTTTTGAATTAAGTACGAGATCATTAGAGACTTTTTTGGACCCTATATAGAAAAGTTTTCTTTGGAAAGATTTCGTTGAATCGGCCGAACCGTGAGGACCTCATATGGACTGAATGAGTTCATAGTGTTACCAGAAGTTTGTTTTATAACCAAACTGAAAAACCTTATCAAAAACGAAGACGAATGTTAGAAAATTGCTCCATCATCTTGACAAATACTAGAAGTTTTCTTGGACCTTTGCCACTTGCTGCTTCTAGATCTGAAAACTGTGTCACTCTATATAGCTAAGACTAAAGCCTGGCTAGCACAGGGAACCAGCATAAAACGTGCTCAATCGTTTATTTCTCCAACCCGTACTTCCTAATTTAAAATCACGTTTCCAGTAAGAATAACGGTGCTGAGCCACTTTTAATGATAGGAGTGGCTTTGATCTTCACACTTTACAGCCCCGCTGGGGTCCAAGCTGTTGGGTCGATCATATGCAACTCTCGCCTTTTTTTAATCTCGCTCAAACTAATTGGGACGTCTAAGGGGAAATCTTCGTAGATTGCACATTTTTAAGCCAGCGCTTCCGCTGTCTGATTCCCATCTATTCCCATATAACCTGGGAACTAAAATAGATTTACCCTTGTCACTATCCCTATTATTTTCAGGGATTGCTTACACTCTCACACACGATACGGCTGCAGTTTAAGCTATTCATTTCTAGTGTTTATACTGCTTTGTTTACGGCTACTACTTCCACCTGATAAAAGCAACATTGATCTGGCAGTTTGTAGGCTCTGTTTATTTCCAAACCAGGACAGTATACATCAATCTCTACTCTCTCTACTAATTTCGAACCATCAGTGTTCACGTATATAGCCTCTTCCGCCATTTGGGCACCCTTATGCAAACTTTCCACTTCTATTGTTGTTCTAGGAGCCCTTTCGAAGCGCAGATACGGAATCAGGTAGTCTGTTCGTCCTGCCATATATAAGGCTTTATTACGATATTCTTTGCCACGAGGACTGTAGTTGAATGTGCAGAATGTCATACAGTGAAGCCGGTTATTTTTAGGGCTCTTGTAATACTAAGCATTGATAGCCTGCATACCCCTTCAAAATTTTTTGAGGTAGATACTTTTTATGTTGCCGTCCAACAAACAAGGACTCCATACTATAATTAACAACCGCTATGAATACCTCATGAGAGAGGGTGAACGATAGAACCCACGTGCACCCTAGCAATGCTACTATCTGGAATGATTCCTTCATATTTTGTGTAAGTTTTCTCCTGCAGGGACATCCCTTCTTGTTAAGACCTAGCCCAATTTACGCCCTTATATCTCTTGGTTAACAAGATCATGTCTCTTTTCTGCACGTTGGCGGTCAACACGCCCAGGTTTGTATATACCAAAGCGTCTGATGCATCAAAGCGCAACTTCAACGCTTTCTGCGTACGACGTAAGTTTGAGGGGTCCCTCTTCGAACTTAGTGAGCATTTGCTAACCAGCATCTGCTGTAGAGATTTGATAAAAACCCCGCTTTGCGGCGTGCTAGTGTCTATCGATTGTATGGCCTCATACAATCCCACTTGCGAAGGAATCTTCCTGCAATTTAACATGCAGCCGACTTATCTGTTTATTCCTGAATGTACGTACTTGAATTTAGTTAAGACCATCCATAACCGCTCGTTGAAAGACATTGTTTAAAGCCGCGGCAATGTCTGTAGGTACACCTATGGGATATTCCTTACATTTCACGGATTTCTCTATGTTTATTTTATATCCACCCTGTGCAATTCCACGTCTACCGACTTGCCCTTAGAGTATGCATGTTGTATTGTGGATAAAGTCTATCATCCTCTCAAATGTTTTGAGGAGAAGTGCTGTTAATCTAATGGACCTATAGTGTTTGGGATACATATGACCGTTCTACCACGCCTTCGATAGGAATCACGGAAGCTTTTCAAGATTGAAGTACATGATTCAGCCTTATGCACTCATCGAAATATTATTTTAAGCCATGTTACGATTGCTAAACCCGGAAGTTGTTGTACGGCAAGCAATTTATCATCTGGACCTGGCGATTCAAACTATGAGAAAGTTTTCATCACCCATTCGCTCTTGGTATCGGTCACCAAGAACGGCCTATCAGCCCCGTGATCGAAGTGTTAGTGCTGTCTGCTGCCTCTTCTGAATCATATCGCTACTCCTTAACTGCTAATATACTTACTAAGTTTTACTTCAACCAGGTTTGAAAAAGTAGTCCGATATTTTTAAATTTTACAACAGAAAAAAAAAAAATGCTTCTAAATGAATTCTGCTTTAGCTTAAATTTCAAATCCGTAAATTTCGACCTCAAAAACTCTTTACTTTAAATTTTGTTCAAATATACAAAAGCTTGTGTCGATATATAGTTTTTTCCCCTCGCCTGTACCAACGCTTGAAGTTCAGCAGTTCATTTCACATCACTCAGTAAATAAAATCTACAAAGATTTTTTTTTCGCGGAAACAAAACATGATATGTATATCTTATATACATAGATATTTATGTACTCATTTACGAAAGAGGCATTCTTTTGCTGTTCGTTTTTTTCGGTTTCAACTTTAAAATTACTTGTCATACCACACCTCCAAAAAATTGTCCAAGATTTCCGAAGTAGTTTTGTATGGAGCAAACAAAAAACAAAATATCCAATTCCAAATTTTGCATGTAAAAGTTTATATAAGAAATTCTAGATATTTTTCAAGAAAGAATAAAAAAACGTTACTTACCACATGGAAAATGCTGCGATACAAGCAACAGCAGAATGCTAAAGATTTGTGTGTAGCCAAAACTGGAGCGTAAGCAACGCCAGTAAGTTTGTTGTAGTTGTTGTTGCTGTTGAGGCCGTCTATAGTAGCTGTAGCTGCTTCTGCTGTTAGCCTTCATACTTTTGCCATCATAGTTTTCCATACTTAACAGCTGGTTGTTCGTACTCAGCCGTCGTTGCACCTGACACTGAGTCTGTGACTGGACTTGAAATGTGTTGTAGTTGTTGTTGGTGGTGGGTTGCAAAGAAGCAGCAGCAGCGTTATTGGCTAACTTCTTCTTCTTGTTTTCCACTTTGCAAAGTGTGGTGTTATGCTGCAAAAGGATTTTGCTGTCATTCATTTTGGAGGTTGTTTTGTTGTATACCTGTTGTTGTTGTTGTTGTTCTTGTAGTGTGTCAAGAATTTGTTCGTTGCTTGTGACTAAAGCGTGTCCATTGACAGCGTTCAAATTTGTGTCAGCTGTTCGCAACTCTTGTTGTTGGTATTGTTCACGGAAGTCTTGCTTCTCGTATTGGTGGTACTCGTCGTAGTCGAGGAGCCTTTGTTGGTTGTGCGGCGACATGGATTGTGCTGCGCGTGTTGCACGTTGCGTTGATGCCAGTTTAAAGTTTTTTACTTTCAAGTTTAGCTCAGAGTGTCCTAATATGTGTTGTTCTTGTAATTTAATGCAATTTTCTATTTGAGTTGTATGCGTCATTTTTATTGTACGCGCACCAGGCGTATTCTTCTTTGTCTGGTTTTTTTTTTTTTTTTTTGTTAAACTTTAAAAAAAACTTTCACTTTCTCACCCTTCCTCTGTTCATCAACTACCTTTCTCTCTATTTTACTTTCGACTTAACTTGTTTCCTCTTGCAAATCGCCCTCTATAGTTTGCTTGTTTTGAAGTGTTTTTTTTTTTTTTCTTAATTTGACCAAATGCGATTTTCTCGTTCCTCAAGTTGAAAACTGAAATTTTAAGTGCATCGAATTAATTATTTCATTGCACTATCAATGTTTCTCTTCACCACCGCCTTCGTTGCCTCTTTTTGCGTGCGGCACAACTTGCCACATGAATTTTGTACAACAATTCTTTGCTTTAGACTGAAGTTAGTTTTCACTAGGCACGCCCACTTTTTTAGTGATCTCTTTGTTTCTATGTTAAATTTATTAGATCGAAATTTCTATCGTCCCAAAGTTTTGTCGTAATTTTTTTCCTGTTTTACAATTTGCAGTGAACAATTTTAATTGCTCCAAATGTTGCCCAAATTCTGTAAAGTTTTATTTTATTTTTTTGTTTGTTTTGTTTTTTTTTGTTAAACGTTCATTCACTTATGGCAAAGTGTTCATTGATTGAAACACGCTGATAAGTTTTGGGTGATTTTTTTTTCTTCGCCAGCAGTTTCTGATAAGTTTTTGATAATCCCTTGGTTCTTTTTTTTTGTATTTCTGTCTGCCAGTTTACCAAAAGTTTTAATTCACACTGAGTCAATCTGCGAACGAAGAAGAGAATGAAATACTTAGATTCGTGATGACTTAATTGTTATCGTATATGAAAATTGTTTTATGTAATTGACGCAGTTGAAATTTAATTAAAATATCCTTAAGAAATTCTTAAAATATTATTTATGTGTGGTGTGTTGGAACAATGAATGTATGCGAAAAGTGTAAGTGTAAGCATAAGCTTTGTCTTTGTAAGTATTGCAGAGAAAGAGAATATAAGCGTAAGTGTTTTCACTGCACTGTATCGTAATCTACGAACAACGTACGTGGTGGAGTTGATGTTAGCGAAATAGCACAGCATTTTTAGACAAATACGACATCCACTGTTGGGTACTTTTATTGTATTAGTTTTAATGTTTAACTTTAATAAAACTTAACTCCTGCTTTTGCTTTGAATTGTTTTAATATTTATCAAGTTATTTAAATATTTATTTTCAATTTTATATTTCAAAAATTTTAATTAAGTAAAAATACATTGTTTGTTATAGAAATAATTTCAACAATTTTATTAATTTTTTATTGGATAATTACCACATCTACATATAAATTGAAGTCTCTGAGCATATACACAATTTTCCATGCATGCAAGTACACAAAGAGATGTATAAACAGCTTATATGTTGGAAAGAGCCAGAGATAATTATAAACATGAGTTAACGCGTGAATTTTATTAGGGCTTAAGTATAAGTTTGGGTTTTGTTGGTTGCAACATTTTTGTTTACTATTTGGTTGGGCTAATATGAAATCGCCAGCCGCCATGGTGTGGTGGTAGCTTGCTCCGCATATCACAACAGAGATATTGGGTTCACGCCCCGGGTAAAGTAATATCGAGAATTTAGAAACAAGTTTTTTCAACGATACACATTGGAAGAGCAGCTCGTTTCCTAATCTCTTCGGGGGTTATCGCGCCTGACACTTATATATGAAACTAAAATGAAATTAAAATAAAATAAAATAAATAAAAAAAAAATAAAATTAAAAAAAATAAAAAAATTTAATAAAATAAAATAAAATACACCAAAATAAAAGAAACTTAAATAAAAAACGAAACAAAATACAACAAAATATAGAAAAATAAAATAAAGTAAAATAAAATAAAATATATAAAACAAAATGAAATAAAATAAAATAAAATACCCTAAAATAAAAGAAAATTAACAAAGAAACTAAATAAAATACAACAAAATAAAATAAAATAAAATAACTTAAAATAAAATAAAATACACTAAAATAAAAGAAACTTCAACAAAAAAAAAAAATAAAAAAAAAAAATAAAAGACAGGAAAATATTATAAAAAAAATAAAACAAAATGAAATTAAATAATGCAAATAATATCAATTTATTATCGGCTTTCTATCGAAAAGTTATCGAAGCTGTATCGATTTATTATCAAAATACTATAAATTTCTTATCGTTCTTATTTGTCATCGATTTGGTAACAACGACTCAGCGGTTTGTTATGAAACAGTTAGCTATAAAACTCCATAAAAAATTAATGGCATATGTGTAACTCTTGCATAACAAGCCGACAAGAAACCAATAAGAACACGATGACAAGCTGATAACAAATCACAAGCTCGATGATTTTATTTTACCATCAATAATTCAATTCAATTCAATTTATTTAAACTTTTTAAATACACGGTTTTAGATGATATGGCTTCTTAAATAAACCTTAAAACTATAGTATTATAAGTGAGTTTAAAATATATCGATTACTAAAACTTAAAGTTGATATAAGGGAAAAAATCTAGCTTAGGAGACTTAGGATTTAGCTTAGAAAAAAAAACTTGGAAATTATATTTTGCATTAAAGTTAATACTACCTATAAATACTATTGATAAATATAGTACGCAGTTTAATTATATGATAAACTAAGAGTAATTTAGATTGTAAATTAGTGGATTTGTACATATATCACAGAGGCGTTCAAATTTGTCAGTTATTTTTTCAATACGGTCCGAAACGAGACTGATTTTATTTAATAATTTGGGAAAAATTTAAACAACGTGACATCAGGACGGACAAGGCGACAGCTGTTTCGATTATACCTTGTAAATCTCTTCAAAGCCTTTTCTCCCGGGAGTGGGAGTCGAACTCGCACCCCTACGATAGTTGAAATGGTTGTAAACGCAATCAGCTACGTCATGCCTGTTGTGAAGTCTTTCCCAATTGCCTTCTTTATGCATATTTTAATCTTTTACACATTGCATACTTCGTATGCAATTATGTGTTAAAGCTATGCTTGGTACGGCGGTTTTCAAAGAAACTTTGGTTTTTGTTGCTGTTTTCGTTCTATTTATAGAACTACAACGAATTAACCAATTTTGTCTGTTTGTATGATTTTTAATAATCGGGGATTGCCCATATTGGTTTTTTTTAAATGTATGAAAACATTTATTTGAAGCAAGAGAGACTGATTTTGTTTTGTGTGTGCAACTTTGTAGTTGAAAAATGCCACGGCAAATCAAACATAATTTTCAACAACTTATTTTGTTTAACTTGTATTTTTTCAATGTGCGTTTTGGCACATTTACCCCAGACTGGGCACCCGTATAAAATTATAGATTGAAAAATAACTTTAGCAATTGTGGCCTTATTTTCATTACTGAGCTTAGATTTTCGGTTTATTAACGGATACAGAAGTTTTAGAGCTATACTAAATTTAGTTTGAATATATTGGGTGTGATCTCTAAAGCGTAATTTTGGGTCAAGTACAATTCAAAGATATTTGATATTGGTCGACCACTGCACCTCAGTATTGCATATATTTGGTTTAGAATTGGGATAGTAACAAGAACTTCTTTTTCTTGTGAAAAAGAGGGCTTGAGATTTGTTAACGTTGACTTTAACTCTCCATTTACACAAATAGTCGATGATAATGTTTAGAGAATACTGTAGTATTTCTACAGACTTTTGACCAAACTCATGGGAATTAAAAATAGCAATGTCATCTGCATACATTGCGTAGTTACAATCAGGTAATGCTGGTATATCTGAGCAATAGATAATATAGAGTATGGGGCCAATAACTGATCCTTGAGGAACGCCAGCAGGAATTAGTTTAAGGTCACTAAACTCATTGCCAACTTGTACACAAAAATATCGATTAGTTAAAAAGCTTCTAATAGTTGCGATCAAATGCGGCGGAAAACCGTAGTTAATTAACTTATAAATTAAACCATCATGCCACATAGTATCAAAGGCCTTCTCAATATCTAAGGATACGAGGGCAGTTGATTTTTTTGCTTTAAAGTTTAGTTTTATATGCTTCCATAGTCTTTTAAGTTGATGAGTAGTACTATGAAATTGTCGAAAACCAAACTGTTCGTCTGGTAGGATGTCGTTGGAAGATAGAACCTCCCAAATTTTACATTTCAATACCTGTTCTAGTATCTTGCTGAGGCTACTTAATAGGCTGATTGGTCGATAGCTAGTAACAAGATTTTTTGGTTTACCTGCTTTGTGAATAGGAATAACGTTTGCGACTTTCCAAGTGTCAGGAAAGTATTGTATTTTAAGGCACGAATTAATTAAAAAGGTTAAATAATCGATTTTACTTTTAGAAAAGTACTTAATCATCACGTTTTTGATGTCATCAATTCCAGATGCCTTTCTTGTATGCAGCTGACCAATGATATATGATACCGTTTTGAAATCTGCATAGTTAGAAGTAGGGGTATTTATGACAAGACGATCGAAGTCACTTATAGCAGAGGTGACCAAATTAGCATTGCTTTGCGTACCTAAGTTTTCCGCAATTTTGTGATACTCGCAAAAGTTATCAGAGAACAATGCCGCTTTTCTCTCTTTTGTATAAATAATTTCGCTTTCAGAGGCTAGTTGTGGAATTCCTACTGACTTTTTCCTTTGGACCTTTGTTAAATTCCAGAAGGGTTTAGATCCATGTTCAAGTTCACTCAATTTTTCTGACCATGAATTATTTCTGTGATACAAAATTTCTAAGTTGACTAAACGGGTGTATCTTTTCATCATTTCAAGGTCGATTGGAACTCTGTATCCACCCCATTGACGGCGGTAATAATTTCTTGTCCTAATAAGTTGTAATATATGTGGTGGTAAGCTGACATGATGTTTTTTACATGGCACTTTGGGAACTGCCAATCTGACCGCATTTAAAATTTTGTCTGACAAAAAAGCGACATTGTTATCGATTTGGGATTTGTCGTTAATGGAATCTAGATCTAATGACACATCTCGCAGCGATATATGTAGTACTTTAGTGTATAGCTTCCAATTTGCGTTTTTAAAATCAAATTGTATGGGAGGAGATGGGCTCGTGGAATCATTTATCTTAAACATAACCGGAAGATGATCAGAGCTTAAGCTGTTTACCGCTGTAGGTGCAGTTATGATATGGGGTATATTTGAGACCACAAGATCAAGAGTTGACGGATTTGATCTTGCAGCAGCAGGAATGTATGTGGGCTCTTGTGTGTATAAAATGGAAATAGGTAGAGTTATGCTCATTTCGTGTGGGATATTTCCCCAAGAATTTGCCCTCAAACAACCCCAGTCACGGTGTCTACTATTAAAATCGCCGCAGACAACAAATTTTGTATTCTGGTTAAACAATTTTCTCAAATCTGCTTTAAATCTGCGACCGACATCACTTGCTCTTGATCCCCCAGGAAAATACACACTAAAAAAACATACCTTTGTTATATTTGTAAATGAAATTTCTATACCAATATTTTCGATCACTGTAGTTTGTATTTTCGGTAACAAAGTACACTTAACAGATTTATGTATTATAATGGCTACGCCACCACCATCTCTATTTTCCCGGTCGTTACGCAAGCAGTAATAGTGGGAGTGATAAATTTTATCATTACTTTTCAGCCAGGTTTCGGACAGTAAGCAAATGTCAATTTTGTTCCTTACAAGAAAATCAAAAAACTCGGTTATTTTATTTCGGATACTTCTACAGTTCCACGTTATAACATTTAGAGGTGAAACAACAACCATTAAACAGAATTTTTATACAGATATTTCACAGCTAACTGTGTAATAACATGAAATTGGTCCTCTTTAGATTTACATAACTTTAATTTAGAGAGTATATCTAAAGTAAGGCTAGTTATCTCTTCCTCTGTAAACAAGCCGCTTTGTGATTGCTTCTCAGCTAATGTACGATGCGACCATATTGGAGGTACTGGAACTCTCTCTTTAGGTGTTGAATGTTTGTTAACGTGTGTCGTAAGCAGTGGGAACGACTGAGCATTGAAAACATGTGTATGATTTGTTTTGTGAGTGCTCCCTTTTCGATTGTTTTTGGGATTTGCTCTTTCTCTTATTTTGAGATAAGCATCACGATTTGGACAAGATACGTCAGTCGATTTATGGCTGCCATTGCAGTTTGCGCAGCGTACAATATTTGGAGTGAGACATTCAGACGTTTTATGCTTTCCAGCGCAGTTCGAACAGTTTGATTTAACATTACAGTTCTTCTCTCCGTGCCCAAACATTTGACAGTTTCGGCATTGAACTGGTTTATTCTTCAGTTTTCTCTGAAATTCCCACTTAACAATTGTACGAAAGAGAGATTTGGCTTTTGTCCGAAGCTCATTGAGCTTAACGGAACCATTCTCGAAACTAATAACATAATAGTATCAGTGTAATTGTTGTAAACTCTTGTGACGGCCTTTACTTCTTGACATTTAAGACCACGTGCAATGAGTTCGAATTTAATATCGTCATTTGTTCTGCAGTCGAGACCACTGAGAATTACTTTAAAGGGGCGCTTTTCTTTTGATCATGGGAAAAAAATTGGAATTCTCCTTCTTTAAGCTTATCCCTGGTCAGGTTATATACTTCAATTGATTCGCAGATGATTTTAGTCCCAACGAGATTTTCTTAACAACATAGTTCGTAATTATTTTTTCTTCAAGCAGTTTAAGAACTGATGCACTATTTTGAGTTAACACTTTTATTGGTGGCACGAATACTCTTTTCTTTTCAATGATGTTTTCAGCTTGTGAATCCAGTTCAATATCTTGACCTTCATCATCTATCATTTGTAGAGGAGCCCCAGTAGTTATGTCTAGGTGTATCTTTCGCCATGGCTTTCCGCGTTTTCGATGAAGACCCGTGGTCTTCATCACACGAATCGACACCGCGTTTGGGAATTTTTTTACTATGTATAGGTATAGAATAAATTGTACTTTTAACTTGGTATGCACTCGCGCATACAGTTTATTTTAATGTAAGCTTATATTAAAGCGCGTTGAATAAACGAAACGGTAGCAGAGAGCGAAACAACCTTCGTCAACGATGTCACCAGAGAGACTGACTATCAATAATTAACCTAAAATAAAACAATAATTTGAAGGTATCGGTTGTTACCGATAAGAAGCTAACAAAGCTCTTCTCAAAAGGCACTGAACTATTTGTTTCTGGTAAAGTTACCACGGCTTTTGGTTAACTTTAACTCCTGGGCGAGTAGTTGGTACACGCGCCTTTCTGGTCGAAAAAACTCGAGAAATTTTATACTCTACTTAAAACGTATCCGAACAAAGTACAAGAAAAAGGACTTGTGATGTTGAAGATGTAAATTGCGGAGAGCGTGAGTGAGAAGGAGTAGAGAGAAAAGGGAATAGGAATAGAAAGACAGAGAAGGAGATATAAAGGGAAAGCGTGAGAAAGAGAGAGTGATTATCATCGGAAGAGGAAGAACGATCTATTTCAAAAATTTCTACCAATGTACACTGGTCAGAAATCTAAAATTTATGGCATAAGCTCAATTTTCCAGGGACCTATTTCAATGGTTTCTTTTTTTTGTTTTAATCGAAAAAGTACGGGTAAAACCTTTGTCCCAGGTGAAAGTTTATGGGATTCCGTTGATTTTCATAGCACTTTCATGACGAATTATACATATGTTTTATTTTTTGAATTTTTTTTTAGATGAATCCACAAATAGTTAATAGCAAAATCCGGGCTTTTATTTCTTAAGGGCAGATTAAAGTCGGCCCATATAAATAAGAAACGGCTCATCCAATTGATTCTCCTGAATATCTCGATTTAGAAAACTGTGAGGACACCTGAAATTGTTGTTACTAATACTAGTTATTTTTTATCGAAAAACCATAGCCAACTCTTATTGTACTATAATTATTTTCTTCCATAGTAAACTTGCACCTTTGCCATAAAAATGAATCCATCATGAAGATATAAAAATGTCTTATTTTCAGCACTAAATAAATTAACATTTTAGTTCAATTAATACTTTGTAAAAAACTTAATAATTTCGGTTGTAATTTGAACATACTTTAAGGAGCGAAAAACTATCGAACTATTAACCGAAAGAATAATCTTTGTTTAATATTTTTAAGTTGGCTTCTGTGTTTAATGCATTTGTATTTGTACGTCGAGTACAAAAGTAACAAAACCGATTTATTCATACAAAAACATCCACACATACGCGTTTGTATGTATGCGAATGCATTATAAAAGTATTTAAAGCTTGACAATATTTTGTGGATTACAATTGCATATGAACAAAACTAATGCTTCGTATGACAGCATGTAAAATTTGCTCATATTTCTTACTACCATGTTGCTTTTTATTGATATTTGTAAAAAAATATGTTTTTTTTTTGAGATTTTAACCTTTTTGTTGACCGGGGCTGTAGACACACTCTGCATGAAACATTTTCCTGCGCCAAAAGCCGAATGTAAGCCGAAATTTAAAAACACAAATATATATAAATTTATATGAATATGTGAGTTCGCAGGCAAAAAAATAAAAGCTTTTGCTTATAAATAAAAAATATAATGTAAAGAGTGAAAATACTATAGTGAATCAAGTGAAAGCAAGTGAAAATATTGCGACATATTATTTTGCCAGATTTTGTTTCGCGCTGCTACAATTTATTTGGCAACATAAAATGTGTAAAAACAAATATCAAAAATAAAAAAAAGAGTTAAAACATAGATCAAAAGTAGGGGAATACTTAAAATATATGCCTTTAAGTATTTTTAAAGCCGTTCTGAGGTCAGAGTTGACACGTTTCGAAAATGATAATTTTTTGTTTGTGATTTTTATAGAGTTTTTGTAGCAGTTGTTTTTGTTGTTGAAGCAAATGCCACTTCCAATATTTTAAAATATTTTGAGAATGGAAAAAAATGGATGACGAATATACTGCAGAGAATAGAAAAATTGCAAAAGTAATTTTTATAAAATTTCGTTAGGTAAATTCGTATTTTATTCATTTTCGAATATTACAGAAAATTTTACAAGAATTTCGAACATTTTATTTTGCAGTACGATTTTTGGGCATCTTAAACTTTACTAGGTTAGTTTTTTTAATAATTTGGGAAAAATTTAAACAACGTGACATCAGGACGGACAAGGCGACAGCTGTTTCGGTTATACCTTGTAAATCTCTTCAAAGCTCCTCTCCCGGGAGTGGGATTTGAACACGCACTCCTACGATAGTTGAAAGTATTACAAACGTATTCAGCCACGTCATGCCTTAGTTGTTGTAAAGTTGTTGTAACGACCACACTGAAAAAAAACCCTATCAAAAACCAGAGTCTATGTTATAAAATAACGCCGTCCTCTTGGAAAATATTAGAAGCTTCCTAGCACCTATGCCACTTGCTGCTTCTACATCTGATAGCTCTATCACTCTTAATAGCTGGAGTCTTAGCCTGGAAGTCGCAGGGCATTTGCCATCATTTACTAGGCTTAATTTAAAAGCATCTGACGCCATGATGCATTGTTCAGTCAAAATACCCAACACGACCATACAGTCCTTTCATTTTAATAATAAGAGTAATTTGGTCAGGCGGCCGCCGTGGTGTGATGGTAGCGTGCTCCGCCTACCACACCGTATGCCCTGGGTTTGCACCCCGGACAAAGCAACATCAAAATTTTAGAAATAATGTTTTTCAATTAGAAGAAATTTTTTCTAAGCGGGGTCGCCCCTCGGCAGTGTTTGGCAAGCGCTCCGGGTGTATTTCTGCCATGAAAAGCTCTCAGTGAAAACTCATCTGCCTTGCAGATGCCGTTCGGAGTCGGCATAAAACATGTAGGTCCCGTCCGGCCAATTTGTAGGGAAAATCAAGAGGAGAACGACGCAAATTGGAAGAGAAGCTCGGCCTTAGGTCAGAGGTTATCGGGCCTTACAATTAAAAAAAAAAAAATTCGGTTGGGCTAAGGGTTTAAAACTTACACATGATTTTCTACACTTTGCTTTACGTTATTGAATTTTTTCTAAAAACACATTCAATGCTTTTGCTTAAAAAATATCGAAAATAAAAAAAGAATTTGATAGACGAAAATTTATAAAAACCACCGCTTTTAATGATCATTTCACTTGAACTGAACGGACCTTATTGAACTTGAAATTACATAAAAGCAAAATAAATATTTTCGAATCCATTCTATGCAGAATACGGGAAAGATGACCTGTACAACATGAATTAGCTGCTTTAGTAGTTACAACACGGACTACTTGATGAACGTAACCTAGGTTTTTTTCATGCAGCTCTTCTTGATTGGTTTCTCTCAGCCAGAACAACGTTCACATGAGGCATTGATGTGCTGTAAACCCACTAGCTTTTGGCTTGTCGCTTATGATTCCACACCACAGAGGCGCCCATAAGTAGTTTAAAATAAACCTTTTACAACCAACAACCTAAAGAGATTCAAAGTTAAGTTCAAGTTAACTTGATACCAAGTCAAATGATATTTTTATCATAAAGATTGACATCAAATATCAAATGATTAGATATCACTTAATAAGGAATAATCACAAAAACCGGTTTTTGGAACCAATTAAACACATCATCATACTTTAAATAACTTAGTTTGAAATCAGTTAATGTTTCAATCACATTAGTATACCAATTCAGTGCAATACTTGTTATCATAGCATAGGGAAAACTGCATTAATTTGGATTATATGATATCACAACAAAAGCCATTGGACATGGCACAATTCATATTTTACTATCGCTTTATAAAATCACATATCGATGACAAGCATATTATTATATGAGTTCGGTATACTTATTGCTGTTGGATTTTAGATAAATCTTTCTGATATCCTATGTTTGGTACATAGGAAAAACAGCATTCAAACTCACATCACAAGACACAATATCACGTGACGGAAAATCTTATAATAGATTATTTTGTATAAAATATCAAGCTTTTACGTAGAGTATTCCTTTAATGTTTCGACATTTAAAAATATTATTCCCACACAAAATATGTTTAATAAAATTTTATATTTATTTATTTACTTTCTAAGAATAATTTATTTTTTTATTACGCCTTTTATGAATCCACAAAATTTTGCACTTTATTAATGAGTACGACATTTAAAAATATTATTTCCACACAAAATATGTTTAACAAAATTTTATATTTATTTATTTACTTTCTAAGAATAATTTATTTTTTTATTACGCCTTTTACGAATCCACAAAATTTTGCACTTTATCTCACAAACGAGTTTTCATTTTTATTGCTATAAATAAAAAAGCACAACGTGGCACCCGACCCAAGCGAATGAATGCTAAATCGCGACTGAGGGTGAACATAAGGGTGGATTATTGGTATAAACAAAGTTATCACAGTGCCGATAAAAGCAAAGATTTCACATCAAACTTGCCGTGTTGAAACAGCTGTTGCTCTTCAAAAATTCAATAACACTCAATGATGCTCATTATCATGATATATTTCAGCAACCCTTATAAGATGATAAATGGTGGGCAGAAAAGAAATATGTGCATGATTTTATAAGTGGTTCGATTTTTCTTAAAATTTAAATTGATTTTCTTTGTATAAAAAATTTCACCCGCCAAAGCGAAGTATGTGCAAAGCGGGATAATCAAAGCAAGACCAAACAGATATAAGAAAATATGCTAACGAATAAAACCTTAAATTTTACCAGAAATCTGTGTAAAGGTAGAATGTCAATGACAACTAAAGCCCACGAAGAAATGCGACCCCAGCGGCTTAGGGGCTTAGAATACACCCGCGGCAGGTATGCCTGTCGTTAGAGGCGACAAATTGATTCGAGGGTTTGTGTAGTGCAACAAATTCAATTGGAAGCCCACGCAATTAATAACTTTTCCAGTTATCCTCATGGAACTAGGAGGTGGGGGTGGGATGGCCTAGAAGGTTCAATGTTATCATATCAATCAATCGGGAGATGGTCCAGCTTATACCTAAATGGTACGTGTACCGGAACGTACTTTACCTATATTCGACCAAAGACCAACAACATCAATGACATTTCCTAAAACCTTAGGGGATTGTCTTTATCACTACAATAACTACAACTATAAGCGGATGAAATTTTCTAACTCAAACTGAGTCGCTAATATGCGCCATGTAATGGTATTATGGGGATCTGCCCGCAGGTTTGAACGAATGCCTGCACAGTAAGGACCTTTCTGTCTTTAAAATGTGATAAAGTAACTGATGTTGTTCGTTACTTAGCAAACTCTCATAAGCATATAAATGAAAATCAGTCTACAACGGAAAACTGTGGTGGTGTCATTTTATGGTATAACGTGATTGTGGAAAGCAAAAATAAGGAATTGAATTTATTTTAAGGGATGGCAAGAAAAAAGCTATAACCTTTAGGCTCCTGAAGTTGTCATCGAAGCGACATCTCAAAAAATTAGCAAACAGTAACAATTTTTGAATAAAACTGCAGCCATATATATGAGAGTCCACTAGCTTCCCTGCACCGAAACTGGGAAACGCACTTCAGCTGTAATGACTGTTACCAATTGGATACACAGTGGAACAGTTGGTAGCCATACTTATACCAACAGCGCATACGTCTAAGCTATTGAATTTGAAATAACTAATCAAAGGAAGCGACCATTTGAAAACTATCTCCGATTGAACCAGTTTAGAACGCGCTCAAAATGTTGCCATTTCAATCTGAAAGTACTGCGAGTGGACATAATTAGAATAGTACTGTCCCTTAATGAGATAGATGTGCGCTAATTTGGAAATAGTGCGCTTCGCTGCAGGGTTAATACTTCATTTTGATACTAGGGACTCAGCAAAAGTATGCCAAAACGAACTAAAGAAATTAAATTCCCATCAAACAATGTGTGAACTTATAACATTTAACTCCGCATACAACTTCTGTTAGCTTTCTCATGCCTATGAGCCATGGCATTTTACCCCATCGATCGTAATATGAAATAATCATAAAAAAATCAAATAATTACCTAAGAAAGTACACAGTAATGCGCTAGGGACTTTGTATATACCGGCGCTATGCATATTTGTCATGAGGGCAACTAAAATACACAGACCTCAAAGTTCGATAGGTCAAAAACAAAGTTCCTTCCTTAGGCTAGCAGCAATATATGCATGCATTGAGAGCCTGTCGTATAAGTAGCTTTGCTTTAACTAGAGTGTGCCAGATACTCACAAGAAGCAGGACCACCACCAGCTCCATTACGATATTGAAGTAGTTCCCCACTCCAATTCTTAAACAAACGAGGCGTCGGACAAAGGGACTAGCTATAATGAATCTTTCTTTTGCCTGATCCTGCAGTAGATAATTCTAGCAGGAAATCTAAATTATCTATTATAAGAGAGTACAATTTCTGGTTAATGCTGATGATATTGATATAATTATAGCTGTCCAAATAAAGAATGTGGGACAGTGGCGTAGTGAGGAGGGGACCTGGGGGCATCCTGCCCTGGGCGCTACTTACAGGGGGCGCCAAATGGTCCGCAAAGCAGAAATTCCGGGATAATTTGTGTTTATATTATAACTGACTTCTGGAAAATATTACTTCGCAGTAGAAAAGAAATTGAACCAAAGCTCCGTTAGAATTACTTACTTCTATAATCTCGTATGGAGAAAATATTTTGTCCCGTGTGCGAGAAAAACTCACTACGCCACTGGTGTGGGTATCTTATTATTATTTTTTTTTTTAATTAAATATATATGTACATACGTATACATATGTACGATAGTTTTTCGTATAAGGAATTACAATTTTGACTTTTTTTGGCATAAAATCCAAAGTAGATTCAAATATTTATATTTCGCGAGCAAACAGCATTTATTGGCACGACATAATATGTGTTCAACAGATCGTCCCTATTAGGACGACCCACATTCCTTATTAGGACGGCATATTAGCCTGAAGCAAAGAGTCGTAAGTTCTGCCCTGTCCGAAATGGATACCGCTCATCGAGGACAAGATGGAGTACTTTCATTTATCAAAGGTTTGCAGGACAGGTGGAGTTGAACGAATAAGAGAAAAGAGTGTTTAAAAACGGGCCTGAAAGGAAGTAGTAGCCTGAATGTTTTTAGGGTCAATTAGTTTCAAATCTTACTAAGATTGTCTCTTTATTAAATAATGATTTAATATAATTATCTTTAGTAGGATAGCATACTATTTTCTAATGAGAGCTTCCTTTATTACTTGAAGTGCATGTGTTTTCATCGCAATACATACAAAGCCTATAAACTCAACCTTACAAAAAGTTGTTCAAAACTAAACACAAATGAAATATCGATAATAAAAGCACGCAACTTTAGACGTATTTATTTATATATTCAAAGTTTTTACGCTACAAGAACACGAACTATTAAAGTACGTATGAATAATAACAAAACACCCAAGCAATTTTGAAAAAAAAGTGGATGAGCAAACAAAATAAATATGATGAAAATAAAAAATTAATGACCAGCAATTTATTGTGTTACGCTTTATTGATTTGTGTGGAAATGCCGCAATTTACGCAATTTACATGTTTACATAAAACATTCATACAGTAACACACACACACATACACACTCACACAAAACTCGCGTTTCACACAAACAAACAAAACATGAAAAAAAACTACTTAAAAAGCCAAGCATGTAAGTAGGATAGAGGAAATTCTATGTAATCCCTTTTGTTGCATACATCCGTTACACTAACAACACGTCCACATCAGTCCACAATCGATGAGGTGGATTTCAAATTTGTATGCCAAGCGATTATGATGCATGAACGCCAAGACGACTGAATGCTCAAATATGTAGTAGGAAGAAGACGAAGAGTGAGTGTATAACGTCCGGACATCAGTAAACAAGGACAACACAAAATTGGATAGTTTATGTTATGTCCATCAGTTGCTCTGTCCATTGGATATATGTATGTATGTATAGGCATGTGTAACACAGTAGGAAGAAATTGCTGGGATTTTGCAAGAAAACTACTTAACTATATGATGGTATGATAGAATTCCTCCATTGAAGCGAGTAGAGAAATACCTGCTCAAATTCAAAGTGGGAAGTATTTTAAATACCGAAATTGGTCAGGCTATTACTGTACGTGAACGCTTTTTCATGTATACTGGAATGATTTTCCTTCATCCCTTTTCAAATTTGGTTTCGAGACAAACCGGTTTCGGCATTGTGCCCTCATTAGTGTCGATTTTCGTTCTGAAATGTTGTTGTCGTTTATCTTGTATTTATAATTCGTGACATGATATATACACAAATATTAATTTGGACAATATCTGCTCACGTACCTACGAACTATATATACAAGGCAAACGACAACACAAAATCAGAACGAAACTCGACACGGATGATGGCACAACGCCAAAACCGGTTCGTCTCCAAACCAAATTTGACAAGAGATGAGGGAAAATCTTTCCGATATACATCATTTATCCAACCTGTCGGAAAATCAACAAAACAAAATAAGGCTTTTAATATATTTACGTACCTCTTCAAACTGTTAACTCTATATCTCGAACGGATTAAGAGGCACGCCACCTAGATGGAAAAGTCATCACCTTGTCAGAGCAACATATTCATAGCGAATATAAACTGGCGTTTCTTCCGCCAGTGCACAAAAGTGATAGGTTTGTGTATCTGATAGTTTTGCGGTAAAACTTGTAGCTTACTTACGTAATATCGTATATTACAATTTTCCGTGTAGTACCCAGATGATACTCTTGTTGCTGGGAGTATAAAAAATTGGTCCTGTTTTTGCTTTGGACATTCAATTCACTGAACTGCTTTGTTTCCCAGTTACTTACGGTTTCGCTAGTGTATGACTTTGTGAGTCCACAGAAGAGCTCTGGAGCCTAGATTTAGATGTTAGTTTCTGTGAGATTATGAATAGCCGCCTCCTTGAATTTTCGTTACTTATAGTCAATTCGATCCCTACACAAAGGGAGTTTGTTTCTGTTCCGTAATGTGCTGATCGAAAATTTTTTCCTGGCCTTGGAATAGATACTACTTTTACATCTGTCCACCAAGGAAAGGAAAGGAAATAAAAGGAAAAAAGAAAAGGAGGGAGGAATAAAGATAATATTAGTAAGTAAACCAAAGTTGGAACCAAAACCGTACAAACAACATGCCGCCAATATGATATCGAAGCGTTAACGGTTGTTATCGATAAGGTATCGGTTTGTTATAGATATGCTATCGACAAGGTAAAAACTAGCTATCAATTTGTTATCGAATTGTTAACGGTTAGTTATAGATGAGTTGTCGGTTTGTTTTTAATGTATTATCGACGGGGTACAAACTAGTTACTGATTTGCTATCGAAGAGCTACAAATTTTCTATCGATAACAAAAGTTATCAAGGAGCTACTGATTTTTATCAGCGATTTATGTTTTTTTTATTTATAATATAAATATTATGAATAATTTAACAAGATTTCGGTATGTTATAAAAAAAAACCGGGGCAAGTTATCGATTTATTACAAAAAAGTTATCGATATATTGTCGAAGTGTTATTTATTTATTAACGTATATTTATCAAAAAGTTTTCGAAATTTATTGGAAAATTAGAGATTAGCTATTGTAGGAATACCAATTATGTTAACAGCGTGTTATCGAAAGCTATCGATTTATTATCGATTTTTTATCGAAAACGTAACGATAATCTACCGAAGCGTTATTTATTTGTCATAACTGTGTTATTGATTTGTTAATGATGACTAATTGTTTTATTATGAAGCAGATCACAACGAAAGTTCAGCATAAAATCGGCGCCACATTTGTAAACCGTCGATAACAAGCCAATAAGAAACCAATAAGAAGCCTATGATTTAGCGCTAGAAATCCGATAACAAATCGATGATCTACATAATAATAATACGCTATCGATAATATCATCAACATCACTAATTGACGCTTAGCCGTCCAAGCGATTTTGACCGGTTCGCAACAAATCACGCCAGCTATCCCTATTTCGCGATAACTGACGCTAACCGAGAGCACCAAGGGAGGTAAAGTCTTCTAGCACCTGCGGTCTTCTGTTCTCATTTCACATAAATTCACCTAGACAGCGAAGCGTTTGGGGTTTTATTCACTAAACTATCGTCATATCTGGGTAAAGCTCATACAGCTCATCTTTATACCTCCTTCAGTACTCGCCGTCGGCATTACGGACAGGACCCTAAATCTTCTGAAGAAAATTTCTCTCGAACACTCCAAGAGCCATCTCATCTACTCTGGACACCGTATAGGATTCCGATCAATATATCAGGATAAGTATGATGAGCGACTTGTAGAGCGTGCTTTTTGTTCGTCGAGAGCGGACTTTACTTTTTAAAAAAGCCGATAATAAAACACTAACTTCTGGGTATCGGCTGTTACAGCTAAGAAGCCGAAAGAGGCCTTCCCAAAAAGCACAAAACTTTTTTTCTTTTGGTAAAGTTGATCTGCTTTGGGTTAACTGCAACTCCCACTCTAGTTAAGTTAAAGACACTTTATTTGGTCCCATAGGTGAGTAAAGGATTTCTTTAATAAACATTAGTCGAGCTTTAAGTCAATCCTATTCAGATTTACTACCAGTATAAGAGCAAATATTAAAGTGCTTACGAAACGGTATGTATCACAAATCATATAGATTTCGATTGAAAGACGAATTGCTGATAGGAAAACAAACACAAAAGAACCAGCAAAAAAAATCGGAAAAGGATACAAACTATAATGTAGGTAGGCGAATGTGATGGTAGAAGAGACGAATAAGAAATAAAGCAATAAAAATCGACTTACGTAATATATGTACGTATGTATGTATTGAAGTGATTTTAAGGACACGTACAAACAACTATAAAGAAATATGAATTTGGAATAGAGAATGTATCAACAAAAATACACACCCATTCATAAATGCACTGAGAAAGTTTTTTAGCTACAATATTCAAAAAAGAATTTTTAATAATGAAGAATATTTTCATGTTTATAAAGATAGATAGAGAGAAATTATTACGCTTATCATCACTTAGGCCCGGTTTTTCAAAACAAGTTCAACTCAGTTTGTCATTTAAACTACGCTTAAACTTATTCTGCAGTTTTTCAGTCTACTTTAACTGAATTTTAAGTTGAGCTTAAGCAGCCACTCTGGCAGTGTTAAACTCTAGTTAACCTATAAATTATTTGCATTCTTTCGAAATGGCATCGAATATACCCAACAAGCATTCGGGCTTGAGTTCCATTCGAGATGATGTTGATAACTAGGCATACTTCTAAAATCTCAAGAGTTGTTCCGAAACAGTGGCTCAACTCGAGAATCGTAGCGTACTAAGCAAAAGAGGGAATTTTTTATAAAGCAGAAAATGCTATTACTTAAGTTGAAAAAATTTAATTCCTAACTTGTGGTTCTCTAACTGGATTCGAATCTAAGATTCCAGACTACAGTATTTTCACGAAAATAAAATATAATATATACAATTTATTTTTGATTAATTACACTTCATTACTGCTATCAACCAGGTGTTTATTCCTCACATTAAAAACGTCTGTTGGTTTTGGAGGTACCACCTTGGAGATTTTTCTTTTTTCAACTCCATCTCAACTCGATATCAAATGTAGGATATTAAATATGTTGAATATTTATTTGAGAACTACACATTCCTCAAAATCTCTCAAAGGTTGGATAATAGTTTGATAATGATAATAACGTTGGAGATCAGCTAGAGAACTCTAAGTATTACAAAATTTCTCAAAGGTGGGATAGTGATTGGAGAATGAAGTTGGATATAAACTCGATAACTATCTGGTTTAACAATAAATAAATAATGATGTTGGGTATCAGCTCCGGAACTAGATACATATTTCGCTGGAGAAATGTTTTTCCATGTTTGTTGAGTAAACAAAATCCAACTGTTTCCATATCTACAAATTATCCAGGTAGTAAAAAACCAATGTAACCGCACAAAAAAGCCTACCCCAAAGGTGGCCTTAACTGTGACTGAAAAACTGCTCAAAAATTTACCTGGAGTTTATATTTGACTAGAGTTTAAGCAAACTTAGTTTAAGCTTAGCTTAACCAACTAATGAAACCCCGGGCCCTAGATAATGTTTAGGAGAACCATCTAGCGGCAATTATTGAAGGTTAGTGCTATAAAATGGATTGCTCCGAATAGCGGAGACACGCACCTCTGTTGGTCCTGTATCTTAATCGGATGCGATGAATTAGTGAACTTACATAATTTCCAGGCATAGATGCGGAGAAAAGTGTAAAGGTAAAATGAGAGACTTATTTCATTCACAACTGAGTATAATGCATACTGAAATTTAGCAGTACTAATTTATTGCGCAACAATATTATTAGTGTAGATAAAGTTACACACTTAGCAGCACATATAAAGTCTAAGTGCATATGTATATGGGGTATTCCATCCCATTTCGACCAATTTTGAACCCGACCCCTTTAGAATTGGCTGAAAGTTTTTCTTCTTTTTCTAGCTTACGAAAGACGTTTTTCAGAAGTTTTTCAAATTTTTTCATCCAACTCAAAAAAAGTTATGAATTTACAAGAAAACACCGTTTTTGTTTTCAAAATGCTATAACTTTTTCAAAAATTGACCGTTTGGGAACTTTTTTTTTTTCTTTTTAAATTTGCTTTAAATGTACTTTTCCGAAAAAATACAAAAAAAAATTAAAGTTTTTTTTTTCAATTAAATAAAAAAAAAAATAAAAAATTATCGGCCCACTCCGGGATTAGTGGGGATGATTGCAGAATTGATTGAAGTTTTTTATGAGAAAAAAAGGGAGAAGTTCGAAAAATCTCGAAAAACTGAAAAATTACAAAAAAAAAACTTTAAAAATTTTTTTGAATTTTTTCGGAAAAGTACATTTAAAAGCAAATTTAAAAAAAAAAAAGATCACAAACGGTAAATTTTTGAAAAAGTTATAGCATTTTGAAAATAAAAACGGTGTTTTTTTTGTAAATTCATAACTTTTTTTGAGTTGGATGAAAAAATTTGAAAAACTTCTGAAAAACGTCTTTCGGAAGCTAGAAAAAGAAGAAAAACTTTCAGCCAATTCTAAAGGGGTCGGGTTCAAAATTGGTCGAAATGGGATGGAATACACCATATATATGTAAAATAACACAGCTAATATTGGTATATAAGAAATTCTTAAAAAAAGTGAAACTTTTTGTTAATGTATTGTTAGGATCGTAGTAGCAAAGTCTTTTCTTACATGTACACTGTAAAATAAAAAGAAATATACAAGACTTTTCACAAAAAAGATGCCAAAACTTTCACTGAAAAGAGAGAGACAGAGAAAGTAACAGTTTGTAAAGACGGCCTCAATGCTAAATTGAATTCGCATTTTCCATTAAGGCAAATAAATATAAACAAAAGATGGACGTGTAGAAACATCAAAATGCAGAAGGCATAACAACTTGAAAAATTGCTGAATGAAAGTGAGCGCTTAATTTCAAGGCAATCGAAAGTAAAATGTTACAAAGAAAATTCCAATGAAGGTAAACACAAACACAGCGAAGAAATGATTGATTTCTCAAAGATGGAAAAATAAAGAAAATATTATCATCAACGTCCATTTAAACATTAAATATCTTCACTGGTAGGTACTTCCGTTAGGAAGTGCATAAGTCGGCGAAGATGCTTGTAAATTCGGTTTAAGCGGCTGAAAAGAAGAAAAGAAAATTAAAGTCCTAGGGAAGTAAATGTTGATATGAACATTATTTACATAATCGGCTATGAGATGAGTGAATCCAATCAAAATCTAAATAATTAACAATTTAGGTAAGATATTTGAGTTGGGTTAGTTTTGACAAGGCCCGATTTGGTGTATGCGTTTACCAATACACATACAACCACACATAACTGAATACATTTACTTGCTTGAAAACGGCATACACAAACTCACTTAAATTACACTTGACAGTTTAAAAAGGTTTTGGCCGACCATCAAGCCGCGCCAGTCGCTTCTGCGTTGGGTTAGCTGGTGGTAATTGGAACGATCAAGGGAATTTAAATAGGTTTCCACCTGATCCATCCAGTGGGTTACAATAATAATGCACTCTTACGCGAAACATGATCATTCATTCGCATAACATGGCCTAGCCAGCGTAGAAGATGTGGTTTAATTCGCTGGACTATGTCTACATAAAGCTCATCATTAATCCTGCTTTGCTACTTGCAGTCGTTAAGGCATAGAGGCCTGTAAATCTTTCGACTAACTTTTATCTCGAACACTCCTAGTGTAGCCTTCTCAGATGTTGTCGGTTCTCATGATTCTGCGCTATGTATTAAGACGAAAACGATAAGTGACTTCATTTGCCTAGAAAGGACTTTATTTTCAATTTCTTACTTAGGTTCAGATTATATATGACGCCGTGACACTTTGTGTCGAAGTCACTCACATTCTAATTCTCCAATACATAATACCAAATATTTCACAAAGGCGCTCAATTTTACTTACTGTCACTGATGTGAGCTTTTACAATTTTGGTTCATACGACAAAAAATTACGCGCTGCGGTTTACATAATTAGCCACTAAGACTAAAGTAGCATTCATTGGCAAGAGTTATTCTTTGCTGGATTTCAAAGCTGATTTTGTTGTTCCTGGTAATGCTGATTCCCAACTAAACAAGTCCTTTACTATTTCAAAATTATGCCTGCCAACGGTGGCGTGGTTGCCTAAGCGCAAGTTTGCCCACTATTTGCTTGATGCCAGCAGGTAATTGGTTTTGTCCTCATTCACCAACAAACTCCTTTTTTTTGCTGATTTTCCAGTTTGGTATTAGCAGAACTTGCACGCCCGTGTAGAAAGTTCGATGGTGTCAATGATAAGCTCAAATTAGCCAATTAACGAAGGGCTTCAATCTTTCGCACAATAAAACTGATTTTGCTAGCGCAGTTTACAGGATCCCCTTTCGTGTGGATCTGACAAAGAACACTTAGGTTCCTATCGTGGGGCATGCACTGGTTCGACCATATTTTGCAGTTTATTTGTTACAAGGAAAATAAAATAAACTTGGAAACGAGCGCCCTTTTTATGCAATCATTCTTATGCGTTTCGGGAGCGATATCGGTAAAAAAGTTCGTAATTTATCTCCTTTATAAAAACCAATACTTCCAATAAAATTGCGTGAAATCCATTAATAAATATTTTTTGTCAAAAACTGTGGTTTAGTGAACTATAAAACAGTATCTCTCAGCTAAATCTTTAAGGCTAGGTTACACCTAAACTTAGATACCCTTACTTGTGAAGCTAAATCAAGTATAGGCAAGACAAGTCGAATCAAGTGAAGTCAAGTCAAGTGAGTCAGGCCAAGTCACGCCACCTCGCGGGAAGTAAAATCAAGTTATTTTAAGTCAAGCCAGATCAACCCAAGTTAATTTAAGCCAAATCAAATCAAGTTAAGCTAAGTCAAGAGAAGTTAAAGTTAAGTCAGCCCGAAATGATTGGCATATAGACAACACCGGCACCGCCGCAATCTGGATGACAGATGCAAACGCCAATATTGTGAACCGTGTTGCCGGACAAGGCTACGTCCGCCTAACTACGAATAATACCACAATAGTAAGCTGCTACTTGTCACCGAATGATCCCATTCAAACGTTCAGAGACAAGCTTGAACTTATTGAAGACGACCTGAGGGACTTAACTAGTAACCTGGTTGTGGCGGGAGACTTTAACGCAAGAGCCGTCGAATGGGGAATGCCGCAGACTAACACCCGTGGAAGGTTAGTCCTTGAGATGGCAGCCAGGCTCGGTTTGAACGTGCTTAACACTGGTACGACCCCTACATACCGACGGCCAGGCTTTGGATACTCGATCCCCGATGTAACGCTAGTGTCAGAAAGCCTGCTGCTGACCGCTGATGGATGGAGAGTCATAGAGGATCTGACTGGCAGCGATCACAACTACATCACTTTCCACCTAAACGATCCCGGTCAGAGGCAGATTCCGAACGGGCCACGCAGAACAAAAGCATGGGACGCATCCAAGGTCGACTCTGCCACGTTCTCCGCATCAGTACTGGGGGATGCCCGACGGATAATCAACAACTCCAGTCCGACGGAAGAGACGGTTGAAAAGACAATGAGCTGTCTTCGCCACGCTTGCAACCTCTCTATGCCACGGAGTGGAGTGTGGAGGGGTAAAAAGCAGGTATACTGGTGGAATAGCGAAATCGCGTAGCTGCGGAAAATATGCCACAGGATGCGAAGGCTAGCAACTCGCGCGCGCGGCAGGCCTGAGGCTCTAGAAAAGTCGGAAGCGTACAAAGGAGCGAAGAAAGCTCTTAGTGCTGCCATTAAGCAAAGCAAGCTTAAGTGCTGGAAAGCGCTTTGCGAGGAAGTGGATCGAGACCCATGGGGGCAGGGATATAAGATAGTAATGAAGAAGTTCCGTCCGCCAAACCAGCTGATGGATGAGAACCAAATAAGGAACATTGTGGATGGCCTGTTTCCCACCCAACTGCCTAGGGAGGGCGGGTACGTTACCCATGAAGATCGCAACGTGGAACCATTCCAAGAAGAAGAGCTTAAAACTGCCGTGCGAACTATGAAACCCAGGAAAGCATCTGGGCCCGACGGAATACCCGCGGAGGCAATTAGACTAGCTGCAAACGACTGCCCAGAACTTATGTTGCACATGTACAACAAATGTCTCGAAGAAAGAATTTTCCCCACCATATGGAAGACAGCACGACTAGTTCTCATTCCAAAAGGGAAAGGAGATTCCAACTCTCCATCATCCTACCGTCCCCTATGTATGTTGGACACAGCAGGGAAATTGATGGAGAGTCTCCTTAAGCAACGCCTCACCAGAGCGTTACAGGACGCCGGAGGACTGTCGCCCAGACAGCATGGTTTTCGGAGGGGGCACTCCACAATCGATGCCATAGCAGAAGTTGTAGACGCAGTCAAGAAAGCCGAGACAGCGTGCCACAGAGCAAGACCTATAGTGTTGCTGGTCACGCTGGACGTCAAAAACGCTTTTAACTCAGCTAGGTGGGAGGACATGCTTGAGGCACTAGAAAGCACTTTCAAAGTACCGCAATATTTGTTAGAAATTTTAAGGGACTACCTAAGAGAGAGGTACTTAATATATGAAAGTACTCACGGTCAAAAAAAGGTAAAAATAACAGGTGGAGCAGCCCAGGGTTCGGTACTAGGTCCCGATCTCTGGAATATAACTTACGACAGTCTTCTTCGATTAGACATGCCAGAAAGCACCTTCCTCGTTGCATTTGCAGACGACGTGGCAGCTGTGATAACAGCACCAAGCTGCGAGCTGGCACAGCTAAAATTAAACCAGGTCATGCGTAATGTAAATAGGTGGATGGCTGAGCACGGTCTCCAGTTAGCAACAGCCAAAACGGAGATCGTCATACTCACAAAGAGACGTATTCCCACTACCAGGAACATGATGGTTGGGGACCAGCCAATAGAAACACTCGCTTCAACGAAATATCTGGGAGTGAGGTTAGACAGCAAACTCAACTTCTCGGATCACATACGAGGGGCCTGCGAAAGAGCTGCGCGCATAATAGCGCAGTTGAGTAGATTAATGGCAAACACAGGTGGCCCAAAGCCATGCACAAGGAAGTTGCTTGCATCAGCCTCAGATTCTATACTCTTATATGGTGCAGAAATCTGGGCGGACGCAATGAAATACCGGAAGAACCGAGTCGCCCTCACCTCGGTCCAACGCAGAGGGGCGCTGCGAATATCTTCGGTTTACCGCACGGTATCAGCTGAAGCTGTCCTGGTCGTTGCGGGAACCATACCGATATATCTTCTCGTTCAGGAAAGAAAAACAATATATGACAACGGATTGCAAGTAAGTAGAGCTGCTGTTGCCATGCAGGCGCGTGAAGAATCGATCCGATGTTGGCAAGATCAGTGGAGCAACAGCATCGTAGGAAAGTGGACTAGGGAACTAATCCCTGAACTGAATCCATGGTTGAAGCGACCGCACGGAGAGGTAGACTTTTACCTGACCCAGTTTCTAACGGGACATGGTTACTTCCGCAAATACCTACACAGAATGGGTAAAGTTGATAGCCCGAGCTGCCTGTACTGTGGGGAAATAGACGATGTACGCCACACCTTCTTCGAATGCAGGCACTTCTCCCATCAGCGAAGGAGGGTAGAAGAGGTACTTGGCTGCCTATCCCCGGGCAGTGTCATTAATAACATGACCTGTCGAAGAGACAAATGGGACACGGTCAGCACATATGTGAGACATATACTTACCAGTAAACGAGAAGATGGATGCCTAGCCCATTAGCGTGAGAGTAGCCATAGAGCTCACGTAGCGCGCACCCGCACCCGAAGTAATGCTAAACGCGGTCCCAGGTACGGGGATTTGCGCGGGCCGTGGGAGGTTAGGTTTTAGTGGGTAGGCCTTCATGGAAGAAGGGAGTCCTACACTCGGAGAGTCTCGCAGTGAGGCTTAAATATCCCGGTCAGTGCATAAGGCATTTCCTCCTTCCACGAAACACAAAAAAAAAAAAAAAAAAAAAAAAAAAAGTTAAGTCAAGTCTGGTCAAGTCGATTCAATTCAAGTCGAATCAAGTCAAGTTAAGTCAATCCAAGTCAACTCAAGTCAATTCAAGACAATTTAAATCATGTCAAGTCAAGCCAAGTCAGGCCAAATCAGGTCAAATGAAGTTGATTCAAGTCAAGCGAAGCGAAGTAAAATCATTTGAAGTCAATAAAAGTCAAGTGAGTTCAAGTTAAATCCAGTCAATGGCGAGTGTAGAATTAATCAGCTTTCTATTGTAAGATCTTCCGGGTAATAACTGGGGCTTCTAATAAAGTTCATTAATTAATATGGTACCTATAGCAAAGATTCAATAAAGTCTTTTTGAAAAAAGATACATCTGCTAAAAAGTCGAATATGTTGTAGCGAATATTAGTGTTCATTACATCACTATGCTGCTAGTAAATAATGCACAACAACCGCAAAGTAAGCAGCCGCACATATGTACATGTAAACATCTAAACAAGCTTCCACACATACATGTAAACCGCTAAGCTAACAGCAAAGATAATAATTCACATACATGTATGTAGCTGGCAGCTAAGAGCAGAAGTTGTTACTAACACACGCATATAACTAGAAGAGAAACATAAATATGAGATACATAAAGGAAACATAAATAAGCGGCTGCTCGCGAAAAGTATATACCTTGGGAGAAATGTGTGAACGAGGTATCCGTGAGTATAAAAGCAGCGCAAGCTTAGGAATAAGGAATAGGTTTGATTTAATCACGCTTTTAGTGAAGCACGCGATTAACTGGTTTGTGAAGTCTACTCCCAAAATAGTCTAAATAAAGAAAATTTGGCTGTACTGAAATTTTGAGTTATTTATTCGACAGTTCAGCGATTCGAACGTTAGCAGAATTAGTAAAATTATTAGGAATATCCCAAAATTCGTTACAATATGGAACGCATGCCATAGCATAATTATTTTATTTTTTTTTTATTTTTTAAATATCCAAATATTTGATCACAAAGTTGGGTATAGCAAATAGAAAGACCAGCTAAAAAGCGGCATATATTATTTCAATTTTTTTAATGTCGTTCTTATGAATTGGTAGAAATACTTTTGAATTGGTAAAATTTGCGAGTCGTAATGAAAACTTTTTTATTACTTTAGCAAAATTGCCAAATGACATGGTGAAATGAGCAAATATGTATTCAGTATTGGATAACTTAGCAATTTATAAAGTTTTTCTACATCATTGCATAGGTATGAGCTGGCATATATGTATGTAAATACATAAGTATTTCTATATATATGTATGAATAAATAATAGATTTTGGAGCATGGGGTAGATATATAGCAATAGCATAATACATACAAATATTTTAACCTTAAAGGGACAAGTATTTGGGGATGTATGCATGTGAGCGTATGTACATATGTATGTATGTACAGTATTTCACTAATGATTTGTAAATGAAAACTTCTATATTCAAATTGATCAATGTTGGATTTGCCGTAATTACTGCGACGTATTTGAAACAATCTGTTAACCAATGTCCAGTGAACGATTATATTACGAAAGGAATACTTCTATGTGTCCCTAAATGGATAGACTGATGAAACTTGCAGAGAAGATGATGAACACGAGCCCATAACCAGATTAAAAAACATGACCGCGGGCGCTCAGGGCATTCTTAAGTGTTCTTTGCCCACTGTCAAACATATTATGTGATAGACTGAAGCCCATTGGGAATCGGCTGATTGGAACTTAACAGTGCGGCTTCAGACCTGGTGAACCAATCATCGACCAGGCTTTCAATATGCACAAAATCTTGAAACATATGTGGGAAAAAAATACTTACACAGATCACTTCTCCTTCGATTAAAACCGCATTAGATAACACAAGAAAGAGCATATGCCGCTGCGTCACAATTTCGTTTCCCTACAAAACCTATACGGCTGTGCATAATGATGTCCAGCAACACTATCAGCCTAGTCGGAATTGGGAAGGACTTCCCCCAAACTGCATGAAACATCAAGAGGTTCCACACAGCTTGACCTTTCATCAAGTGATTTCTTTAATTTGATACTGAATAAAATAATACTAGATGCAGTACTGAACCGCTTTGGAGCAATATATTATAAGAGCGTTCATATAGCGAACGCTGACGACACTTATGTACATCGTCGACCTTAAAACGCAGGCAATATATTCTGCTTAGTCCAAACTTGAAAATATCGTAGTAGCAAAAGACTTCGCTTGTTTTGGAACCAGCATTACCACAGACAACAACATCAGCTTTGAAATCCGCTGAAGAACCACTCAATGCTACTTTAGACAGAATAGGCAACTGAAAAGCTAACTACTCTCTAGGCAAACGAAAATCATGCTGTACAAGTCACTTATCGGGCCCGACCTGCTACAACGTGCAAAAGTATGCATCAAGACAACATCAACTCAGGGCGGTTCTGAGAGTTTTTGAGAGAAAAATTCTTCGAAAATTTATGGGCCTCTACGCGTTAGTGGCGGCGAGTGCCGAAGAAGATTTAATGATGAGCTTTACGAGCCTTACGCAGACATAGTCCAATTTGAATATATCGGTTACGCTGGTTAGGCCATACTATGCAAATGAAAGATGGTGTTCCAGCCAAGAAAGTACTCTTAGCGAGAGCCGCATTTGGATAAAAACTTAGCAATCATTTATCGAAATGTTATAAATATATATTTTTTTTTTTTTTTGTTTATCAATATGTTTTATTTTAAATTTTGTAATTGAACAGTTATCGAACTGATATGGAAAAGTTACGGGTTATTTATTGAACAGCTATCGATATGTTATCAAATAGTTTTGGATTTTTCGTCAAGACTTTATCAATTTGTTATAAAAAGTCATCGATATATTATCAATTTAGTGTATGGATTATTAAATGAAAATAATTGATTTTTTTCAAAAGGTTATCGATTTTTAATAATATTTTTATTGGAGCTTTTCGGCCGGGGCCTTTTTTGTTCCTTCTTAATGAAGCAACGTTTTTTTAACCATCTTACGCGTTTCGACGCAATTTTTGCGTCTCCATCAGGGATTTTTTAATAATAATTTTTTGTACATTAACAACTAATTATTTTTTGTTAAATAACATTTAAGGTATAGACATACACATCCATAAATACATCATTGACACACTGTACAGTGTACACGCTTTGCTTTCACCAGTCAAACATATACTAGGATGATTAAATAAACGTTGTTTTATTAAGAAGGAAAAAACCCCGGCCTAAAAGCTCCAATAAAAATATTATTAAAAATTCTTACTTGGCCTAATATAAATAGTTATCGATTTTTTTCGAAAATTTATCGATTTCTTGTGAAAAAGTTATAAATTTTTTATCAAAAAAATATCGATCAAAAAGCTATCGAAATCTTATCAGTTGGTAATAGGCATGTTATCGGTTTTTATGGACGACTCATAATTTTTTTATAAAACAGATAACGAAAAAAGTTCTAAATAAAATCAATGACACATCTGCAATCCGTCGCTCACAAGCCGAGAAGAAACCAATAAGCAGCCGATAAGTCGTCAGTAATAAGTCGATAACAAACCGATAACCCGACGATTGTAATTCACTATTGATAAAAAGCCGATAATAAATCAACAATTTGTCGGTATCGGTTGTTACCGATCAGAAGCTGCAGAAGCTCAAAAGCTCGAAATAATTTTTTCTGGTGAAGTTAACTCTGTTTTGGTCTAACTTCAAGATTCATTTCTAAACTTACACCTGTAGACCTACATGTGTAAACTTCACGAGTACTTGGTACTTACACCTTTTTCTTCTTTGCGCCTGCCGAATATCAATTTTTTAATTAAAATATTCTATACGCATCTCTAGTAAATTCTCTTTAGCTACTGTTAGCACATTCGAGTTTATATATGTACATTTGTGGTTGCATATAAAATGCGTATATTCATACATATTTGAAAATGTATTTGTTCTGCGGTATTCACAAATGCTTTCTGTGACATAGCCCAAAACCGAAGTTAAAATAACTTGACCCTTCTAGGACCTCATTCACAGAAAAACATTCATATATTCTCTATATAAGAAGATGCCAAAGCAAAAGAATTTATGTATATCGATTTATTACGCTCTGTTGATATTTTATATATTCCCATATAAGTTCCAATGTATGTATATATGTAGACGAATTTGAAACGCATACAAGTGTGTGCATATATGTGAAAAAGAAAATTATGACAGCCGGAAATGTAGGAAAGAAAATTTATTATGAGAGCATAAACTCTACGATTCACTGAACCGAACGGGTTGCTCTTACTTAACTACATGTATGTATGTGTGTGTGTATATACATACATATATGAGTTGGAACGAACAGTTCGGGATGCTTGGCATCATAAACTAGTTGGCCAAAAGCCCACCGGGGAACACTTGTCGTCATCGTAGATAATAAATAATTGTTGGGGCGACACTCAATTCTCAGCGGTGACAAAAGTGTGTGTATATATGTTTTGATGGTCATAAGATTCGAACCGGATTACCGGTTAGTTGAATTTCGGGCAAGAGAAAGACGTACAAACATAGGAGTTTATGTTGAATTTTGCTGGTTATAAAATATTTTATAGCAAGTAATAAGTGATAAAGTGTAAAGCAGTGTGCGAAAGTATAAATTTATATAACCAAATTCATACTTTGCCAAATTTTTTTTGCAAAATTTAAGTAAGTAATACATCATAAAGAACTCCTTTATTATCTAAAGAACCAACCTACCTAAAAAACTAACCTTAGTTAGTCATTGTTGTACTAACCTTAGTTTAGGTTAGGTTGAGTTGACTGATTCGTGCAGATCTCGCCTAGACTGTACGAGGGGTCCATAGTGGTAATAATAGTATGCTCAACGATCAATCTGAAAAACCTTATCAGATAGCCGATTCTTTGTTATAAAATAACTCCGTCCTCTTGGCAAGTACTATAAGCTTTCTAGGACATATGCCACTTGCTGCTTTTAGATCTGACAGCTGTATCACTCCTAATAGCTGGAGTCTTAGCCTGGCAAGCGCAAAAAACCTCCTCGATCGTGTTCTTCTCCAACCCGCAATTCCTACATCTGCTATCACTGGCCGTGCCTAATTTGAAGGCATGTTACGCCAGAAGGTAGTGTCTAGTCAGAATACCCGTCATGAGTTTACAGTCCTCTCTTTTTAATGATAACAGCAACTTTGTTAGTCCAAGATTGTAAGACCTACACATAACCTTCGACACTTTAAAGCACCGGGCTTGGACCAACGTATTTACCCTTTGGTAGATCATGTGCACCTCTCGCTTTCTCTTAATATTGCCCAATCTAATTGGGAAGTCTACGAACAAGTTTCAAGGTATGCGCTCTTTTTAGCTAGTTCCTCCGATTTTTCACTCCCATTCCCAAATTCCTTGGCACACAATTAAGATGTTTACTTTTCTCTGTCGAGATTCTTTCCAGGCATTGCCTACACTCTAACATACTTTCAGGTGCTGTGCTGTGCGAGATTATTGCCTCATTTGCTGCTTGGCTGTCAATATAAAAGCTAACACGGCTCTTTAAGTTTAAGCTATTTTCATTCAGTGTTTCAACTGCTTTGGTTCCAGCTAACACTTCCCATTGAAAAACGATGCAGTGATATGGGAGCTTTTAGGA
Organism: Eurosta solidaginis; assembly: GCF_040869045.1. Lineage (NCBI taxonomy): Eukaryota > Metazoa > Arthropoda > Insecta > Diptera > Tephritidae > Eurosta > Eurosta solidaginis. The sequence continues at coordinate 303,450,361 of NC_090319.1, read as the reverse complement.
TCCGCTTATTTCCGCATCAGCACAGTATAATCGCAGACCCTTCTATTTCCACTACTCTGGAACCATTTGTGTACATATGTATAGCCTCGTTCGACATTTGGGCACCCTTAACCCAACTACCACCTCTATTGTGAGTTTAAGAGCCCTCTCGAGGATCTGAGCCTCGTTGCAGTTGTTAGCGCTATGTTATTCGCCACCCTTCAATATCACGTACTTCACAAAAGCGTATTTTAATCAAACTGATTAGTCATTCCCCAGCTTGAGCTGCTTTTATACTCTCTAGTACCGATCAGACAAATCTCTCGATCCACCTCTGCTAGCCTCTTCATATGAACCACCCTTCTATTTCGTGGTTTACCAATTGTTTGTATGAGGTAGATGACATCACTGATCCGTTTCACAAATTCATACGGGCCTTCCCAGCTACATTGAAATTTTGACGGAATACCTTTCCGCCGGTGAGGGTTGTAAAACACTACCAAACCTCCCTCCAGGAAACCTTCCGAATTGTTTTTCTTGTCGTACCTGTCTTTCATTTACAACTCTGTGGTTTGTCCATGAACTACTTTTTGAGCTTGACGGATTGGATGTGCATAATCAGTATCGTTTTGAGTTTCACAACTGTAGTGCGACCTGGCTTGAAGCCACCCTTACATTCTTTCTGGGAAATTTTTTCCTTCGTTTTAGCGCGTCCATTTGGGTTTGTCAATGCCAGTGTTTTTCTCGCAGGTACCTTCGGTTTTGATTTGTATGGCCGATTCGTTCTATCAACATTTGCCCGATCTACTGCCATTCACTCCATCCAGCACTAGCTTTTTAAGTTTAAAATTTAGATTTTTCTCATATCCTATAAAAGTACACATTAAAATTTTTTGCTCCTATTTGGTTATTATATGACTCGAAATCTACATATTGAAGAGGCAGGCCTAGCCTTTTTCCTTTCTCAAATTTTCCATCTATTTAATATGCTGGAATAAGAAAAATGGTTGCTAAGGAGATATTATTATTATAATTTTTTTTCTTTTCTATACAAATTATTTTTTATTAAGCTGATACTTATTTTAAATTCTTCCTTGGTAACTTTGCATTGAAAATTAAAAAGGACAGCATCGGCAAAAACTTGTGATTTTGCAGAAAATGCTCGAATAATGTAAAACATGTAAACATATAGACCAAAACCCCAAAGCTATTCAAAAGTTCGTAGAACAGTTTATATGTAAAAAAATTCATTTTCGTAGTAACTCAGTCAAGGGAATCTCAAAATTCCTAAGAAAATCTTTCAATAGTAGTATCTTTGAGGTAATATTACCCATTATACCGTTAGGATATCAATAATAATACAACGAATTATGACAATATTCTCCCTAGCTTCTTATTTAGATAAAATTTCATAAAACTTCAGGGATTCAATTAGTTCAGTTAAACAGAATCATAGCTTGGTTCTTAACCAAAGAAATGTGCATTGATGTATATTGGAACGATTTTCCGTCCTCCCTTGTCAAATTTGGTTTTGAGACAAACCGCTTTCGGCGTAGTGCCATCATCAGTATCGATTTTCGTTCTGATCTGTTGTTGTCGTTTGTCCTGTATTTACAGTTCGTAGATACATGAGCAGGTATTGTCAAAATTTAGTTATGTATATGTGTTGTGTGTATGTGCTGTGATTTCATTGAGAACCAAGGGTAGTTTTTACTGATCGATTTGTGTGGCTGACTGGGGTAGGTAAAAATCCGTAATTTTAGTCGTTTGCCCTTTTTTGTGGGTTTGTTGTTTTGGTGTGTTAATTGTTTTGTGTTTAGTTGTTGTTGTGTGTTTGTCTGTTGTACCTATGTGATTACTTTGTTTCTTGTAAACTAGTTTTAAAGGCTCGAATATTGTGTCAGAAATTGTGTTTATCTGTTCATTTATTATTCTACCGTCGAATGTTTCCTGTTTGTAGATTTCCATGTTTTCGAGTACGTTGAGACGTGTATTGAGTCATTTTGGTTTGTTGCATCAGTATGTAACTTTTGTGAAATTCCTGTTCAATGTCCGATTTTCCAAGAATTAGAAAATTGCGTTCTGCATATTTTCATTGGGTACTACGGTTTGTTTTAAAGGCTTATAATAATGACCTTTTCTGAAACCAACAAAGAAGTTCAGGTGGAAAACTCTTTTAAGAAAAAGTTGAACTGGCTTTTTGATGAGGACCTCTCATATTCTAAATGATTTCGTAATGAAGGTGGTTAGAAAATCCGACTGTCGTTTTAGAAAAGGCCGCAAGTCAAATTGTGCAATATCACGTGTTGTATGAAAAATAAATGTATATATAACTAGCTGGCCATGGTTACACGAAGCTACGCCATCAGACCCGCAAATTTCATATTCACATCTATATCAAAACAGCATCAACTAAAAATGTTCGGAAAACGCGAAAAACCGACTACCTCTCCCATATGTGCCAATACAATATTTATTTTTAACAAATTCTTTTTGCTGCTTAGTGGAGGTATTAGTATATCGAGTAATCAGTTCGATAGGTATCAAATTGGGGAGCTCATAGGTACCCATAACTTCTAAATTTTCGATTTTTGAGTTAGCTCCCTATTGATATAGATGTGCGCTATATTCAACGCAAACTGTCATCACGACTATGAATCACAATATATCGGCTGTTAAATTGATGCACGCATAAGAGGACTGATAACTCAGCAGGGCTAGGAGCATATAATTGTAAATGTCTTATTATTAAAGAGTCAAAATAATTCCCAGCATTATAACAACACATAGAGGACTATTCCTCTGGATACGCTATAAATTCGTTTGAGTGAAGGGGAATGGGACAATTCAACACATAATACACTTGCCCTTACATTTTTTAAGTAGGCATAAGCCAGTTACTTGATTGCTTATAATATCATTCGTTTTTAATTTTCTTTTCGAGAAACAAATAGCCTTTGTTTCATCATGGAAATTTAGAGTAATATGGGCATACAAATACCAAGAGCAAAATCAATAAAAAAAAATAAGTGCTTGGCGCGATTTACTTTTAAAGAGCATTTTCATTGTGCTTCTTTAAATTTTTTCTATAAATTGGTTGGAGTAGGCCCCTACTTGTTTTATGCCGACTCCGAACGCCATCTGCAAGGCCTATGAATCTCCACTGGGAAGCTTTTCATGGAAAACATATAATAGGAGGGTTTGCCAAATCACTGCCGAGAGGCGACAACGCTTATTAAAATTTTTTATATTTGAAAAAAAAAAAAACCTTTTGAAAATTTTCGATGTTCCTTTTCCCGGGGATTGTACTCAGGACCTTCTGTTTGGTAAGTGTTGCAAGCTATCATTACACCACGGCCCTCGCTGAGCAAAATCATTTGCTTATATCAATTGCGGAGAAGAGTTTTAGGCAAAAAAGTATATAATAGCACTCTTATCATTTTACTTTCCCCGAAGACACATATTCTCAAGTATTACGCGCAATCTTGATATCAAGCTTTGACCTCAATCTGATTTGCATTTTGCCTTTAGTATATTGCTTGCCAACGATATCTTACGCCCTTTTTTCATTTTTCTATTGAGCTTGTACCTACTTGAGCAATTGTAAAGCGATCAATGTGAGATCAACAAAAAAAAACCAATTCGTTAACCCAATAAAAAAAGATGGTAGTTGATTTACGATTCACACAATCACACTCCTTGCCACTGCAGCTCTGAATTTGCGTTCGTTCGAAGCACTGCTCTGCATGGTGTAAAATTTAATTATATAAGAAATTTATAAAAAAAAATGTTTCACAAGAATCTTTCGAGAGCTTAATATAAGAATATTTTTAACATCTCCCTGCGGAAGTTACAAAATAAATGGATGCGCACAGGAGTATTAAGGAAAACCAACCAAGCGGCTCTTATATAAAAAAATCCAAAAGTTATAAACATCGGCCCTTAAAATAATTAAACAACAAAAGTCATGATAGTTATCAACTCGACAAAATATATATCACGAAAGTTGTTAAAAAAGTTAAAGAATTGCAATACAGATCTGAAAATATTAAAGAAGGTTGCAGCGCAATACATTCAATAATGTCCGTGATAAACTTTTTTCAAAACACTTTGATTTATACAATCTATAGAAATATGACAGATGGCGGCCACCGTGGTGTGATGGTAGCGTGCTCTGCCTACCACACCGTATGCCATGGGTTCACACCCCGGGCAAAGCAACATCACAATTTTAGAAATAAGGTTTTCAATTAGAAGAAAATTTTTCTAAGCGAGGTCGCCCCTAGGCAGTGTTTGGCAAGCGCTCCGGGTGTATTTCTGCCATGAAAAGCTCTCAGTGAAAACTCATCTATCTTGCAGATGCCGCTCGGAGTCGGCGTAAAACATGTAGGTCCCGTCCGGCGAATTTGTAGGGAAAATCAAGAGGAGCACGACGCAAATTGGAAGAGAAGCTCGGCCTTAGATCTCTTCGCAGGTTATCGCGCCTTACATTTATTTTTATTATTTATAGATAAATGTAAATCTTACATATTATTTCTAATTGCTGTTTTTATGAGCAGGTCCCGTTTGCGCTCTTATTTGGAATCCAAATCTATAAATAAATTTTGATTGTAAAGACGGAAGTTCGTTCTATTTGCGAGCTTTAGGCATTATTGGTCGTATGACTTTTGATTAGCTATACTTTATTAAAATAATTTGTTAAAAATAAAAGATTGTGAGCACACAAATAAATCTATTTGTACTATGGCAATATTATGAGCATTTGATTAGAACTAACACTGCATTACCGGCAGTTGCTAACATTCGCCAGATGGCAGCGCAAGCGCATGTAAGTTTTTATTGATAAATGATTGATTAATAGAACAGCTGATTTCTGTTGATATTTGATATGATACTTTTTTATTTGTTGCGCAAGATGCGCACTGGTTCGGCTAGTACGTAATATATTAAAACATTATCTATTAAAATCTTATTCACCTTAAATGTTTTCGTTATTGCTGTCGAAGTATACTGGGTAATTGGGGGCCAAAACCAAGTGCACAGCTTAACGTTAACAAATTTTGAATACCACAAGAATGACTCATCGCTTTTTCTCGGTTATACCAACGCTACTATGCACAATGAAATTGCAAGAACCGAGTTCGTACAAAAATTAACGCACCCTAATTTATACAGCATTTATATACATAATTGTATGTAATTTAGTTTACACCAAAATATTTCTTCTTGCTTCTTTGAAATGATAAGTGGAAAATCGTGCTAGTCCAAAGGCTTAGTTATGCAACAAACAGTCATTGCGACATTAAACCTCATTGAAAAAACTGTTTTAATCAAGTACACAAAGTAAAAGTGGAAGTTCTCATGCCAAGTGTCAACAACCGACTCGCAAGTCGAATCGAATAAAAGTCTTTTGACATTAATTGGAAGATGAAAAATGGAATGAGGAGATCAAAAAACGCTGAAATGTGAAAGGAGTAAAATGGAACTATCAAATGAGGGGTTACTGACCAAATGAATGACAGACTGACAGCATATCTTTATACAGCGTTATATACATACGTATGTACATATGTACATATAAACGTTTATCTAGGCATGAGCTATGGAATGGAAAATATCGGTTTGGCATTTGACTCTTATATCATGCCAAAAATATCGGATACCGAATAATATCGAAAATATATGTTACAAAAGATAAATGTAAGGCGCGATAACCTCCGAAGAGATCTAAGGCCGAGCTTCTCTTCCAATTTGCGTCGTGCTCCACTTGATTTTCGCTACAAATTGACCGGACGGGACCTACATCTTTTATGCCGACTCCGAACGGCATCTGCAAGGCAGATGAGTTTTCACTGAGAGCTTTTCATCGCAGAAATACACTCGGAGCGCTTGCGAAACACTGCCGAGGGGCGACCCCACTTAGAAAAATTTTCTTCTAATTGAAAAAACTTGTTTCTAAAGTATTTGATGCTGCTTTTCACGGGGCGTGAACCCAGGAACTTCGATATGGTAGGCGGAGCATGCTACCATCACTCTACGGCGGCCGCTGTTATTGAGAATATTAATACTTGACTTAGAGGGAAAATTTTGTAGCAATATTAATTAAATTTTGTTGGTTATGAATGTGGGGTTTAAGGAGTTGAATTATTAGGGGGGATAAAAAATATATATCCTTAAAATCACACAGCTTGCAATGGATTGAAGTGATGTTAGCTCAGCGTGCTCCGCCTACCATACCGAAGATCATGGTTCAAGTCCCGTGCGAAGTAATATCGAGCATTGACAAACATGTTTTTTCGATAAGAAACATTTTTTCTAAGCGGGTTCGCCTTTCGGCAGTTATTTGGCAAACACTCCGAGTGTATTTCTGACATGAAAAGCCTGTCAGTAAAACTTATTTGCTTTGTAGATGCCAACCGGAGTCGGCGTAAAACATGTAGGTCATGTCCAGCCGATTTGAAGAAAAAACTAAAAGAAGCACGACTCAAATTAGAAGTGTAACTCGTCCTAAAATCTCCTCGGAGATTATCGTGCTTTGCATTTATTTTTTTAATCGCAAAAACAACAAAAGCCGAATCATTCAGTTTTTAGGAGAATGCATCCGAGCGGATTTTGCTGATATCTCTTGCAAAAAGACTCGTTCAAAAATTTTGAGTCGTTGAAGTTTTCGACTAAGTGTTAAGAGCATAAAAGATTTCCGAACACTAAGTGTGGTTACAAAACTTGTTCGCCAGTTCGTGTGGTTTAACGTGGTTATTAGTTAAAGGCAGGACGTTTTATAATTATCGCAGCAATATAATACGCTTTTACTACAGTTATTATAGAAGCAAATGGTTGATTGAAAAAAACTTTATTCAGAGCGAATGTGCTTTTGCCATATGTTCCCATAAGGTGCACAAGGATTCAACCTCAAATGGGCTGAACTGGACGCTTTTTCGAATTGTTATACTTTGTTAAAATCATGTACTTTTTATACTCAGCGTGCATTGCACACAGATTATATTAACTTTGATTGGATAACGGTTGGTTGTAAGGTATAAAGGAATCGAGATAGATACAGACTTTCATATATCAAAAACATCAGTGTCGAAAAAAAATTTGATTAAGCCATGTCCGTCCGTCCGTCTGTCCGTTAACACCTATGAGTAAATATTGAGATATCTTCACCAAATTTGGTACACGAGCTTATCTATCAGAATAGATTGGTATTGAAAATGAGCGAAATCGGATAATAACCACGCCCACTTTTTATATATATAACATTTTGGAAAACACATAAAAACACACAAAAATAGGAGAAATTTTAAATTTAAAGAAATGGGCGTGGCACCGCCCCTTTTATGACTAAGCAATTTTCTATGTTTCAGCAGCCATAACTCGAAGAAAAATTAACGGATCTTAATAAAACTGGGTGCACAAATTTCCCTATAGCAGGAAATATTTCTAGAAAAAATGGACGAGGTCGGTTAGAGACCACGGCAACTTAGATATAAAACAAGTTTAAAAGGATCTTAGACTAGAATAATAAGCTATAACTTAGCAAAAAATAGTTTTCAATTAATGGTATCTCACTTATCAAGCTTTATTGTAAGAGGAAATAGGAAGACATTTTTTTTAACGGGCGGTGCCACGAGTTATGTATAAAAGTAATTTATCTGAAATGAAATGTGCAATTAAAGCTCACGCTGAGTATATAATGTTCGGTTACAGACGGACTGAGACACTTTTACTTGTTCAAATCTGGTTTCTTATATAGAAAAGCGTAATTTTTTTATTAGCGGGTACTTTTTCCTTTTTCGGGCCCTGATACTTTTTAGAACCTGGATGGGAATTACTAATAGTAGTGAGCCACTAACTCTATGTCCAAGGGATAGCTTCTTACTTACAAACAAACATAAAAGAGAAGCTCATAGAAGCGTGTTTAAGTCAGATGAGCTGTCCAGGAGATGCACGGCGCCCCTATTCATACCTAAAATAAGGTAAATTTCAAGTTGCATGCGGGGAGGAACACTACAAAAACAACCAATGTGGTATGCTCATGATAAAGAGACTACGGTTGCAGCAACTGATCTTTGTTCTATATTTTTTCAAGTATTAGATAATTTTATATAAAATTGTCTCTACCGCGTATTGCATATTTTTACTTTTTCCGTGACACTAACTCAAGTCTTTAGGTGCGGATTAATTGTTTTTTTTTTTACTCTAACGCCAATTGGGAACACCAAGGGAGTTCATCCCACTCCGTCTGTCTCACGCAACTTAAAGGAGGTCTCCCCTTTCTGTTCTTGAAAATAAGGATGTCGATGCACATAACATGACCTAGCCAGTAAAGCCTTTGGCTTCTTATTCATTGCACTATTTAGTTATTTGCGTAAATTTTTTACAGCTAATCATAATGCTCCCTTCAGAGCCATTTTCTCTTCTCCCCGCACTGTACGTGATTCTAAGACGTACACCACATTAGTTGTGATGAGCGACCTCTACAGCGTAGTTTTTAATTCGGAGAGAGAAGACTCCATTCCAATCGGTCCTAAGTAACACTTGTTGACAAAAGTCCGTTTGATGTCTAGGCTCAGTTTATTCCGCTTTCTCCTAAGTATATTCATAAGGAATTCTGCACACTCGATGAACGCTTTTTAATTGCTAAAACTATCGAGTAAAAAGTATCAAATGTCGTTTGACAGAGTACCGATATGATATCGTATCATATCAAAAATTGTGTCCCTACCTATAGCTGATTTCGTTTTTGTGTATCTGTGTAATTTTCTTCAAATGGATGATTCAACTCGACAGTCAACGAACCGAATTCAATTTAGTTTTTCGGACAAAGCAACAAAATGCCAAGTTGAAAAGTAATTAGCCGATTGCGTGGGACAGAAGCTGAATCAAGCAATAGTGAAGGCAATAGCAGCACCAAACACTAGAGCAGGAAAAGCAATGGTAGGCGACAATGTGGCAGCAACGACTATGGCTGAAGAATATTTAAATGTATGTGTGTACTGTGACGTTGTAGAATACGCCATTTGGCCATTGAATGGCGGAATGGCAGCACAGCGTATCTGTGGGATGGCTTTTCATTTCTTTAACGCTAATTGCCACAATAGCAACAACAAATGCCGTTACTGTAGCAGCAACAACAACAAAATGAATATCAGTTGTAATGGCAGTGCGGTTGTAGAATTACTAGGTCGTGCGACAATCTGCAATTTCAACTGCAATTGCTTACGACGGATATACAAGTAGACATAGATATACATAAAAAAACTTATCTACAATTATATTCATGCAATTACACATGTTTCAATGCATATACCTCACAGTGGCGTCTAAACACCATGGAACATCTTGAGGCATAGTTATTTCTGATATTCACACTAAACAAGTTAACGATAAAGAGCCTCCCGAAGGTTTTTGGGGGTGTTATCGATGTTCATGGTCCTCTGCTGGATATCGATCCGATATGACCCGGTAAAAAGCCATTGAACCTTCTAGGCCATAGCTCGCTGTGGGGTATGTTCCAGTCGTTTCTAATTTTCACTTTTATCCTTAAAACATATACGTCTACAGAATAACTAAGCCAATACTGTGCAAACCGATTATAATTGCGCCAAACACACATTTCGGAAATTTCATTTCATGAGTCTCGCATAATATCGCGGGATGTTAACGTGGTTCATAAGTCTTTCATTTGCAGGGTCCTATCTGCTCAGGTCTCCAACTAGGAATGCCTTCCTTTATAAATTCCATTATATTTTCAAATGAAACGGCCACATCGACCAGGATGATGCGCCGCCTAACGTCGTCGCGTATGACGATTTTGGGTCTGAATTTATCAGCAGTTCCATGGAAGGAATCTACTATCCTATTTATCTGGTGCATCGCAGACCACGACGAATTTGTTTGTATTGGTTGTGGAGGAGTGGGCAGCGCAATGACTGTGTACAGGGGGCAGGGTCTCCAGACTTCTTTCGCATTTGCGAAAGCGCTTATTTATGTATATGTTCCGTTCAGCGGCAGGACATGCCTTTTAATATATTCATCAAAGTTTTCTTAGGCAGATGGTGATAATATTATATCACGCGAAAATCTCGGATTGATACTCAATCGAAGATTCCTAAAGAAGCAAGTTTGTATGGACTGGCCAGACTGTTGAAAAGAACTTGCTCCCATTCTGCTAGCCATTTAAGAGCCCTGCGTGAAAACTGAGATGTCGAGTCGGAGGGTGGGCTCTCCTTATTTCCTATCCTTCATTGTACAAAAGACGTTCAAACTTTACCACATGTGAATTCCTATACTTTTCCTTGTATATGATTTATGTAGCTCATCTCGACCACATTCTACCAAACCAGTGTTTCTTATTAACGGTCAGTCGAATGTGGGGTGAAAACATATTTTTAGCACGCTACGGCTTGATCCAAACTGAACGGAAAAGTTGATGCTTGTACGATGACATACGATTTGATAAAATCCAGGTCACTGCAGCTCATCCAAAAACATGGGCTACGTTATTAAAATTTAATGGATGGGAGAGCCTATCATCATTTTAAGGCCAAGTGCATTTACAGCAGTGAACAGAAAAAGAGCAGCGGAAAATTTGTATTTTTATTTTTCATATTTTAAGAAAAAACGTAAATGAATTTTGTAGCTGACACTTTGCAAAATCATTTTAATAACGCTTTCAAAAAAAAAAAAATATTTTTAAATTTGATAATTCGAGAAAATAAAAAAAAAATAAAAAAAATTGAGTTCTCTAAATTTTTTGAATATGCTGTTTTGCAGCATAATCAACAAAGTAAAAGTTATAGGTCTCTAAAAGTTTTCATTGATGGTGTGCTGGTAGCGTGCGCCGCCATCCACACCGAAAAGCCTGGGTTCACACCCTGGGAAATGAAACATCAAAATTTCAGAAATAAGTTTTTTCAATTAGATGAAAATTTTTCTAAGCGGGGTCGCCCCTCAGCAGTTTTTGGCAAGCACTCCGAGTGTAATCCTGCCATGAAAAACTCTCAGTGAAGCCTAATCTGCCTTTCAGATGCCATTCGGAGTCGGCACAAAACATGTAGGTCCCGTACCGCCAAATTGTAAGAAAAATTAAAAGGAGCATGACACAAATTGGAAGAGAAGCTCGGCCTTAAACCTCTTCGGAGGTTATCGCGCTTTACATTTATTTCTTTATTTTACAGTTTTTCGTTCATACAAAAAGTGAAAAAATTTTTTAATTAAGAAAAAAAAATTTTAAACACGATTCGGAAAAAAAATTGTCAAAAAACAATGGAAATTTCGATAAATTTATAACTTGTAACTTGTACTCGAAAAACTTATGATAAAAAGTTCGATATTTTTGTAAAATTCTCTCGAATTCTGGAGTTCTTTCGAACATGTTTTTGAAATTAGTTTACATAGTAGTGACAGGTTTGAAATGTATGAAAGTTTTCTTATGAAATATATAAAATAGAAAACGAAGTATTGAACTGACGGACTGTTCGCTGCTGCATATAGTCGAGGGCGTAGTCAATGAATACCTGACCTCTTTCGCGGTCTATTCAAAATACTTTAGAATCAAAATCCCTCACAACCGTGGTTGAGTTGAAAAGAGAGAAACCTCAGATTCGGTAAAGAGTTTGGAGTTTTGGTAGCATAGCAGCTTCGGCAGTAATTTGAGCTTCTTTTGCATTTGCATTTAACGAGAGCTTATCAACCAGAAATATTCTTTACCAAGGCCACGGCTCTAGAGTTCCTCAACAATAAGACGCCACTGATATAACCAAGTTAGTTGGCACAAATAAATGTTACTCATACGCCATGTCAAATCTGCCATAGAATTTCATTCACATGCATACGTTTTATACAGACAAACACTACAACAACAAACAAAAACTGTAATTCAGTCAATATTGTTACGCAGAACTTCTTATTGTTTTTGTTGTTGTTTGCCTCACTCTTAACTGACCAGTCATTGTCACCAAAGTGATGATTGTACGACGTACACTTCACATCAAATTACCAATTTGTGGTGCAGTTGCGTTGATTTCGGCGGAAGTGAATACGAGAAGGAGTCACTTGAAGCCTTTTGGGCGAGATTGCTGTTTCCTGCATTGTTTTCCAATGCAAAAGGTTTGAGATTATACCCAATAATGTATACTGGTAGATATGTATGAAAGTGAAAAGGTACCCTTTGAAACCATTTTTGTAGAAACATCTAAATAGGGAACCAAATTTAGACTTGACAACATACATATATCTCTTTGTATATATGTAATTACGTGTGCTAAATATATGCACATTTGCAATTAGAGAGCAATAAAGGGAATCAACATTTTGCTGTGCTATCTGCTACGGCTACCTTTGTTGTTGTTGTAGCAGTGCTTCCCACATCCAGTAGTTGCGACTAATCACAAATTGTCATCACAGTCCTCTAACGGGAGTCCAAGGAAACTTGCTGTTTCAACAGGGGTGGACCATAATGGGAGGTGTGTTAGAGGTGTTGGTTCCACAATAAAGTTGAAGAGATGGTTGGGTCATGTGGGGACACATTACAAGCAGGACATATGTTTTGTATGTCGGGGTTGATTCTGGAGAGTTAAGAGTTTAACCTGTTACTGTACCCAGATCGCAGTTAAGCTAGAGTGACGCGCGTCTCCCTAGGGAGAGAGCATTCCTCCTCTGCTAGTTTTGGGTATTGTTTTTTGAGTAGAGGATTCATCGGGCAATTCCTGGCATAGAGGTCTGACGCCTGTTCCTGGATTTCACTGAGGACCTGCTTGTGTCTTTTAGCTTTATATGGCTGTGTTCTCAGGTGCCGTATTTCCTCATAATGCTTACGGAGATTACTCCTTAAGCCCCTGAGCGGAGTAGGCTCATCAATCAGATGCCTTTTGGGATGCCCAGGTTTCAGGCTTCCTTTGTTGCTATTTGTGAATACTTCCATTTAATGACAACATTTTCCTATGTCTTTTACATAAATAAGAATATAAGAAGAAAATAAAATTAATCTCAGTAGAAGAAATTAAGCAACGGTAAATGTGAATGAGTGAATTGTATTTTTTTTTCTATGAATTGAAAAAATCTACCCCATATTTAATTATTTCTTGAGAGGTGCGCTGCATAGATGCGAAATTATTTATTAGTCAATTGAGGAGATGTATCGAAACCAGCCCTGCGGGTTATGGTGGATTACAGTAAACCTGCGATAGGTATGCATGCCGTAAAAGGCGACTGCAATCCAAATCCCGTTCCTGCGTTGGCCGCTAGACTTTGGATATGCCGTGTAAAACAGTATCCAATTAAACTAATAAACAAGAGAGATAAGAACTATTTTTTTTGTTGCCTATCACAGCAAACGTTTAAGGGACTATGATTTCAAATAAAATAATTTAGGGGCATTTGCCTGAAATGTCCTAACTGTTTTAGGAAAAGGTACCGATATCCGCTGTTCGCTTGGTTGATGTCCATGTCAAGGGAAAGGCCGAAATCACCTCCATAAAAAAGCACGGTAAACAGGGCAAGAAAGAAGCACAATAGGGTCTAGCAACGTCTACTTCAGTAGCTGTATGAACAAACGCCGTGGTGTTGGTTATGTGGTGGAAAAGAAACTTTTTCGCCAAGTACTAGGGCGACTAGCGCACGTACTCCTACTATGAGAAACTACAGAAGACAAATTATGATAAGGCGCTTCAAATCCAGAGTGATCGAAGAGCCGGAAAATCTAACCTCCACGATGTAACATTTTCAAACTTGTTGAGGCTCATTGACTTGAAATATGGTCGTATACAGTTCCATGTTTCAGCAAAAAAAAAATACACCAAGCTACTTGGTTGTCTTCAGATTCGAGAACACGAACCGAAATTGATTACGTCATAATCGACGGCGCACAGAGTTTTAATGTTCTTGTGTGCACTGTACGAGGTTTAAGTATCGGCTCAGACTCTACCTTGTGGCAGCTAAGATACATACACGCTATTGTGTTCTCCATTGGAAACTGCTCACAAAAAAGACAGCTTATGATTACTCCACTTGTCTCTCACATCTGCTGGCTGAGAGCAATCTTCGACCTAACAATGTGGCTGAGCAGTAGGGCCATATTACTGTCTCATTACGTACCGCCGGTACTAAAAACATAGGTTTCCAGCGAGCCCGCAAATATAACTGGTACCATGAGAAATATCGCGTTGCGGAAAAAGGTCGCTGCCTGTAGGACCACGCTGCGTACAAGCGCTGCAAACACGCTGTTTATGGGAGTGTTATCGTGAGGCAGAGAAGGAAGAGATACACCTATTTAGAAGGAATTAACGTTGTTAATTGGAGATGCTTCCAATTGTGGCTGATAGGAATAGTGCGAAAAATTCTACCGAAAATCTAGCGGACGATGGAAGGTTTCAGCACCTGTGCAGATTCCTGCAGGAACGATAATGGTGGCCTGAAAACAAACGTATAGAGTGTAACTTAGTTGTGGAGGGAATAAATCTCCTCATTACAACCTATCGAGAGGGAAAAGGAGCCCGACACCCAATCGCCCATGACGGCAGGAACAGAAATATCCTGGTTAAAAAGAGAAAAGGTGCCAAGTAATGACGTATTTCCCGCAGAGCTGTTGCGGTTGTCGTTGTTATAGCGATAAGAATGCTCCGCGAAGACTTGGGAGAGTGTTATCGATGTTGCTGGTCCTTTGTCGGATATAGATTCGGTATCTTCCTTTAACAAACACTATAAAGGTACTAGCCCAACTATCTCGGGAACGATTCCTCCATTCTTCTCCCTTGATCCATAGGGAACTTGGGTTAGCCAGAGGCTCGGCTGCTAAAGAAACGAAATTCGCCGCGGGTATGTGAGGTTGACAATTGGCTTGGAAAAATTAAAGATTGCGCTGGCAACCCCTTGAAAGGGTAGCAGGTCACAAACCCTTAAATCATTTGTGTATGCATTTTTGTCGCCTCTCACGACGGGAATATCTGCCGCGGGCATATTCTTAGCCTCCATCGAGCTCTTAAACATGGAAGCAAAGAAATAGCATGCATAAGCTCTCATGCAATATATCGTTGGAACTTAAGTGTGCTTTGCCCTATTAAGTGAGCTTTGCCCAATCCACAAGAAAGGCGACTCCACAAACCGCGCCGATTACTGCGCAATCAGCCCGCTTAGTATCGCGTATAAGGTTCTTTCGAACGTACTGCGCGAAGAGCTGAAGCACACTGTTAACGAGCCCAGACTTGAAAAATCAACTGTCGATCAGATTTTCTTGGCAGTCACGTTACACTTCATGGTTTTAAATTCGAGATTATAAAGGATTTCGTCTACTTGGTAACCAGAATTAACAGAAAAAATAACGTAAGCTTATAAATCAAAGGGAGAATAACTCTTGCCAACAATGGCTACATTGAAATGAGTAGACAAAAGTCGCGCTTCACAAGTCGCTCATCATACCTGTTCTAACGTACGGCTAGGGATCATGGACGGTGTTGGGAGAAAATGAGATGGCTCTTGGAGTGTTTAAGAAAAAAGTTCTCCAGAAGATCTATGGTCTTGTGGAGATGCCGACGTCGAGTATTGAAGAAGGTGTAATGGTAAGCTGTGTGGGTACTCATAAAGAGTAATTTTTTTGCTGCGTTCATCATTTATTGCCGTAAAATAAAACAAAATTCTTGTTTTCCCGACGCATTCATAGTAAGATCAAAATAATCTCCAAGCATCAGTATTACATCTGTACTGTACGCAATTTAATACTCATAAATCATCAGATTTCCTATATGCTAAACAAATGATGGCCTTCCTAGACACAAAAATATACTTTTTACAATTTATTATCTATGCTGAATTTCATTGCAATAAAATAAGAGTTTTTTGTTGTTGTTTTGCTAAGATTTCTTTTGCCTAGCCGAGTAACTAAGTTATTTTGATTTCGATCAACAATTAAACTACCAAACATAATCAAAATCATATATTCTTTTGTTTTACGGTGTAACTTTGTGGAAATTATTTTGGAAACTTTCTAAATATCTATGAAGTATTTGTATAAAAATATGCATGTTTTAGCTTAAGGTAGCAAATAAAAAAAAAATAAGAAGAAAAAAGAAAACAAAACCCACAACAATTCAACGTGGAAAATACCAATACAATTTGGAGAATATTATCCAGCAAACATTCGGAGTGAAAAAAGAGTCAGAAAGGAGTCCTAACTCAGTTATTTACGCTCATTATGAGCTTATTTATGAGTCCGAATCGAATGCATTTCCCTTCTTTTGATGGTCGCCCGTTATGAGCCTTATTTCATATACCTTATTAGTCTGAAAAGGAGTTATATATGACAGCTATTGGCCTCACAAATAGATTACTTTTACACCTTTCAGACTCTAAAAATACTCTTTTATTATGGTTTTCAGAGATTTCCACCGGCAAAAAAAAGTAAAGCATCTATGCCAATATTCCTAAAAGGTGTGTTTCTCCACTACTTCTTTACATACAAATACATTGTGTAGATTTCGATGAGCGTTTTTTCATTTATTTGCAAATGTAGATGCTACTAAGTCTCTCAAAAATTGAAACTCAGTTATGAAAATAGGGTCATAAATTTTTATATAAATTTGACTTCAACTACATTTAACAAAGTGAATACCAGACCTGTAAAAAACAAGTACCAGTACAAGTACAAGTACCACTACCTCAGTACTTCGAAAAATGAGTACAAGTATAAGTATCGAGGTACTTGTACTTGAATTGTTGAAGTACAAGTAAAGTACTTGTAAGTACTTTCGAAGTACTTTGACAAGTACTAAACGGTTTTGAAGCGGATCAACTAATATTTGTTAACAATTAGCTCAAATACTGACCGATACGTATTTTCCAAAAATATGAGACCATTCATAATACTAAAAATTTTTGTAAATCGTTCGCTAATTTATGAACATTTGTTGGAATGATTCCCTTTCCACAGTTCAGAGTGGTGAAGCTCATAACTCTGTCATCAAACCTCTTCCCACCTAATGAAATTGTTTTACGGGTTGAAAGCTTAAGCCCCACATGCTTTACCGTCGTTTTATACGCAGGCCTTCAAAAATTCGAGGAATTGTTTTTCTCTTTCAGGCGTACATCACAAAACACGCATTTCGCACTTATCGTGCCTCCCATTAGCTTATCATCAATAATCTTTGTTAATATATGTTAAGGTCTTATTATTATTGCAAGACTGCAAATACTTCCTCAAAATCCTAAAAATAACTACATAACTCCATTTTGTGTCGAAGGGTCAAGTCGAAATTTGTTTACAGGATATATTTTAGATTCACTAGTTCTAGGCAATAACTTGCTTTCTCGCTTACGGAAGCATCGGAATTAAAACCCAAAGGCTATGAGCGTTGACCTTTTATTAGTTCCACTATCTGATACTAATACATAAACATGAAACAAACTACCTGAAATTGTTGTATAATCTGCAATTTTGATCAGGTTACCCAATATATAGCTTTCCTTCAAAAAAAATTAAAATTTATATTTCTTTATTTCCAAAAGACATTCAGAAATAAATGTACGTAATTTAACACAAAATGATTTCTTCACAAATCTTGTCGTTGGATATTGATTCGGATGATTCTGTCCGCAACACGGACTCCGCAGACAAGCAAATTATTAACTAGAACTAGTGAATCTGAAATATATCCTGCAAACAAATTTCGACTTGACCCTTCGTTACAAAATGGAGTTCTGCAGTTTTTTTATGATTTTAAAGAAGTAAGTACAATTTAATATTTGCAGTCTAGCACACTTTAACCGAACGCTTAACACAGATTATTGATGATAAGCTCAGGGCAGGCACGATAAGTGCGAAATATGTACATTGTGATGTACGCCAAAAAGGCAATAAAAAGATTACTTCGAACTTCATAAAGCACCTGCGTATAAAATACCCGGAAAAGTATGCGGGGGTTAAGCGCTCAAGCCGTACAGCAACTTCATTGGGTGGGAAAGGCTTTAAAAGTGATGAGCTATATCATTGGATACGGCATCACCACTCTCAACCGTGCAGAGGGAATGCTTCCGAAAAATGTTTGAAGAAACTATGAGGTGGGTTTTGTCTAAGGCTGGGGTAACACTCAGTCAATCCAGAGTCGAGTAAAGGTCCCACAAACCCCTACTGAATAAATACACGATATTTATGTGTTACGAACACGCGCACACACGGCTGGGGATATTAGGCGGACAGCAGCTTTCCGTACAAAGATGGAGGCGGTGGCTAATAGGCGTAGTAGTAGCGGAGAGGTCGGTACGGTGGTTTAGCGGCGGTGCAGTAGCGGGCGGGATGGTACGGTTGTCCGTGAGCAGCGGCGGGATCAGCGCGGCGGCCGAACGGCGGACAGTATTAGCGGACGGATTGGTACAGTAGTATGAGCACAGTGGTTGGACGGCGGACAGTATTAGCGGACGGATGGTGTAGCGGTATAGACGAAGTGACGGCACCAGCGAACTGGATGGACGGTGATGCAGCGGCTTAACGGCGGTAGGATGGCGAGCGGCCAACGGTCGTCGTAGCAGCGGCGTGACGGATGCAGCGGCTTAACGGCGGTAGGAGGGCGAACGGCCAACGGTCTTCGTAGCAGCGGCGGGACGGATACAGCGGCTCAACGGCGGTAGGATGGCGAACGGCCAACGGTCGTCGTAGCAGCGGCGGGACGGATGCAGCGGCTCAACGGCGGTAGGATGGCGAACGGCCAACGGTCGTCATAGCAGCGGCGGCACCAGAGGGGCGACGGCAGCGGCGATGGGCTACGGAGCGCGTACCAGGGCCGAGAGAGAGATAGAGAAAATAGGCCGGCGACGGGGTTTACCTAGACAGCGGCTGCGTGTTCCGGGCGGGGTAGGATAGGCGTACAAACGGGCTGGTATTGGTCGGTCGGCTTCACGGGATCCTGCTAATCGCTCTTCTTCGGCAGCTTTGGTAGTCGCGGGGTCAGTCACCTGCGGAAGAGACTGCGAGGACTCGTTAGTTCTGGTTTCACCGCTGGACACCCCCGCCTCGCTATTTGCACACTAGTAGAAGGTGCGTAAGGGGGGCGGGGTTGTACCAGCCGATACACCGTGGATCGACCCGTGGGCGGAGGGGAAGTGCACCTTAACGGCACAGCGGTAGCCCCTGTGCGCACGCATCGGCTCACGGCCGAAATCAGAGCTGAGGGGAAGGGGTGGAATGTCATGAAGGCGTCGGGCCGCTCAACACCTAGGAGGGCGCGGGGGGCAAAGTAGCACAAGGCATCCTCCCCGTCGTCCTTACCTAAGTGAAGGGTGACCCGCGCCATGACGGCGCCCCTACCACTCAGCCAGCCAAAGCTAGGACTGAGGGGGAGGGGTTGTATGGTCATTAAGGCATCGGGCCACACAACACCTAGGAGGGCGCGGGGGGCAAAGTAGCACAAGGCATCCTCCCCGTCGTCCTTACCTAAGTGAAGGGTGACCCGCGCCATGACAGCGCCCCGACAAGTAAGTACTTTTGAACGACGGCCGATATATGGTCTTCGAAGCATAAAAGTTTCCTCCGGTACACTTGCGATTGGTTGGATGACAAATTTAACAGGAATTCGGTAGCACTGGGGTGCATAACCACATACGCATACATGAAATGATAGCAGATATAAATAATAATTTCAAATAATAATGCAGTATTTTATGGAAAAAATCGAACTGTCCTAAGACATCAGAAACAATAGTAGAAACATTAGAATCGTCTCTAGTTACACCTGTGGTAACAAGGTGGAACTCAAAATACGATGTTGTACGCCGGCTTTTAGATCACAAAAATAAATTGAAGGAACTTTTTGAGAAGCTATAGGAAAATATAGGAAGATATAGGAAAAAAGACAGTTTGTCTGCTACAGATGTATCGTATTTGGAAGAATATAAAGAAGTCATGTCTCCTTTCGCTGAAACATTAGATTTTTTACAAAGAGAAGATCATATGTTATATGGTTATCTTCTTCCTTCGCTTGAGACACTTTGTGTAAAATTGAAAAAAATCAATTTAGGCAAAACCCTCATTTATTTAAAGGAAGTGGCGAAAAAGTTGGAGCACAAATCAATTTTACGATTTGAGTCATATTTAAGCTATCTGAAGAAAACTATGACGCCATTGTTGAAGCTTTTTTATGCCCTAGCATAAAGCTCAGATCATACAAAGCCTTACAAGCTATATCAAGTAATACACTGTCCACCGCAGATATATACAAAATTGCTATCACTGAAGCAACTCCTCACGCAAGAACGCACATGGAGATCGAATTTGGAAATCCAAGGACGACCGATGCACAAAAAAATGATTTATTTTTTTTTACTTTAAAACTCCAGGTATTGATACCTTATTCTTTACCTTTTTATGCATTTATGAAAATGATATCTTTATTAACTCTCAATATTTTAAAATAGATAAGCTATTCGAAGAACTAGGCCATAATCAACCAGCACCCTTACGATCACATAACTTTGACAAAATGGTTGAAGAAGAATTTTAAAGGTATCTTAATGATACATCAACAGATTTCAATATGCTTTAGAGTTATAAAAATAAACAAATGTAAGGCGCGATAACCTCCGAAGAGATGAAATCCGAGCTTCTCTTCCAAATTGTGTCGTGCTCCTCTTGATTTTCCCTACAAATTTGCCGGACGGAACCTACATGTTTTATGCCGACCCCGAACGGCATCTACAAGGCAGATGAGTTTTCACTGAGAGCTTTTCATGGCAGAAATACACCAGGAGCGCTTGCCAAACACTGTCGAGGGGCGACCCCGCTTAGAAAAATTGTCTTCTAATTGAAAAACCTTATTTCTAAAATTTTGATGTTGCTTTGCCCGGGGTGTGAACCCAGGGCATATGGTGTGGTAAGCAGAGCAGGCTACCATCACACCACGGTGGCCGCCAAGAGTTATCCTATTACGAAAGACCTATCACTCAAAGTGAATACGACCTTAGCTTCCCCCGCCCCAGTAGAGCGTTTATTTTCCTTAGCAGGCATTGTTTATAGTCCTAGAAGGCAATCAATGACGGACTTTTCGTTTGAAAAGCTAGTACTAATGAAGGCAAACACAAAACTACTTTAATATTGTTAGCTGTTGTAAAATTTGTACTTATTTAATATGTTGTTTTACTTCTTGTTGCTTTCTAATATGAATTTTACTCATATTGAATAAAAATTTTCTAAGAGATGTTCTACATTTTTTTCATGAATCAAACTGATATATTTTATCAGAAAAAGTACTTTCGTATACTTCGAAGTATTTCGTAAGTATATCTACTTGTACTTTCGGATTCGAAGTACAAGTACTGTAGTACTTATAAGTTGTACTTAGATTTGAAGTACTTGAGTACTTGTACTTATTTGGAACTAGTACAAGTATGTACTCAGTATTTTACAAGTCTGGCGAATACTCACTTGGTATTTCTTCGCGGAACTGCACTTTGCTGATCTCCAACAAAAAGATTTGTGTTTCGGTATTCTCAGAAAATGTTATAATTGTTTTAATTTTTAATAGTTAATTAAACTACTTTATAAATGATCTTCACTGATCTTCACTACAACGAAATTAATGCAAATGTTAACAATTCACTTTTATTTTTCTGTATATAAGTATATAAATATATGTGAAAAAGGAGCGCGTCCGCGTTTGCCCGTTTATAGTACTAGACTGATTATTGGAAAATTGTGGATGCGCCTCTTCGTTGGCGCCTTTTCACTCACCGCGCACGGCAGCGCATATGCATTTCGCGCGCCGCCATCTAAATGGTGATGGAGGTGGCTTAAACATCCTGCCCGCCCTGCAGACAGGTGCTTGTAAGCACCTGCAGTTCCTGCTAGGCGCGGATGGTAGTATCTAGGGCGCGACTGGTCGTATTGCACCGTTGGCATTGCGCCGTTTGCAGGCCTTGTGGGGTGCGCACGGTCGTGCGCTTGGCCGTCCTTGCAACTATGGGGGTTACCGCTGTTTTCCTTGGAATGTGCGCCTTTTCGACCCTACAGGCGGAGTGGGTTTCTTCTTGTTCGGTCCGCAGCGCGTGAGAGCCAGATCGTGTCGTCCTGAAAGTATAAGAACAGTCATAGAAACGAGAAGTGGTTGGATACAGCGGATGATTAACGGAAAGTTAATACTGAAAGTTATACGAGGAAAACGTATATAAGTTATAGCGCAGTGCGCGAAGAGCGCACCATTGGAAAAAAGTACAGTTTAACTAAGGGGCGCATGACAAGCCCATTTGGGGTGCGAACCTCTACAACCCGAATATGGTTGCCATGGCCGAGGCGAATGTTCTCGATTCGTCCCAGAGGCCACTCGGTGGGTGGGAGCGAATCCTCTCTGCTAACGACGAGGTCAACTGGTTGACGATTTCGCAGCGGCATTTGCCATTTATAGCGCTTCTGAAGGTCCTTCAGATAATCCTCATTCCAGCGTCGACTGAATTGGTGATGATGCGATTTGAGTTTTTCCCATCGATTTATTAAGTAGATGTCTTCGGCGTTTGGCTCAGGAATGGCTAATAGCGGTTCACGTCCAAGTACGTGAACCGGAGTAAGCGCTGCGAAGTCAGTTAGGTCTTGAGATAGTGAGGTTAGAGGCCTGGAATTAAGAACTGCTTCAATACGTACCAACAGCGTCATGAATTCTTCGAATGTAAACTTATGGGATGCAGCGATTTTTTTCAAGTGGGTTTTAAAACTTTTTCTGCGGAATCCTACAGGCTGCCCATATGAGTGGGACTGGGTGGAATATACTGCCAGTTTATTCCCTCGGGCGCATATTTTTGGACAATGTCCGCGGAGCATTCGTTAAGAAATTTAACGAAGTCGCGTTCAAGTGCGCGCTGAGCGCCAATCAGCGTTTTACCATTGTCGCTCATCATTTTTGAGGGACAACCACGTCTGCCAACGAATCAGGCGAATGCTGCTCGAAAGGCTTCGGTGGAGAGGTCCGAGCATAGTTCGAGGTGTACTGCCTTTGTCGAAAAAGAGGCGACTACAGCCACGAACCCTTTTATGATAGTGGTCGACCTCAGAAACGCTGCTTTTATTTGGAATGGATATGCAAAGTCTACTCCTGTTGTGGAAAAGGAGCGTGAGAAATTGCAGCGCTCAGGTGGTAGCACTGCCATTATTTGCGTGCGAGTTTTCTGTTTGAAAAGCGTGCACGATTTGCATTGGAAAATGGATTTCTTAATAAGAGGCTTTTGGTTTGGTACGTAGTACTCTTGCCTCGCCGTTTGGAGCATTAACCGTATGTCTGCATGAAGAAGCAGGCGGTGTAAAAACTCTAGATACAACTGGCATAGCCTTGAATCCGGAGGAAGGATTACTGGATGCTTCTCGTTGTATGATAATGTAGAATGTTCCAATCTGCTACCGATACGTAGGAGGCTGTCTCCATCGAGAAGGGGGTTAAGAACCAGAAGGGAACTCTTTTTTCTAATTGGCATTTTGTTTTGTAGAGCGCTCTTTTCCGCCCCGAAATGGCGAGATTGTGCCATTGCACAAGAAGCATTTTCGCATGTTGCAACTCTTTGTGGGTCAGATGGAGATTACGTGTTGTTGCCACCGATTTGGATTTGTCGCAGGCATTGTTCGCAAAGTGGGACACGTATACAATCACACGTAGAGCTCGAGAATATGAGTAGAGACGAACTTGCTTTTCTCGGGCGGAGAAGCACTACCTGCTTTCGGCTTTGGCCATGCCGAAATGTGCAAACAAAGCCATTTTGGTCTGCACCACCAAAGTGTAGAGCCTATCAAATCATGCGGTTTGCAACCACGTGTGCCAAGATCAGCAGGGTTGTCTTGGCTAAATACATGGTGCCAGGTGCCGCTATTCTCGAATTTGGGAGGTACGGTTGGCCACATAAGTCTTCCAGGTCGATGGAGATTTTTCTAGCCCGGCTAGTATAATCTCAGAATCTGACCATAGGAATGTGTTGCATGCTTGTAAGTCGAACTGTTTTCGAACAGTTGAAGCCAGTTGGGTAAGTAGGACTGCACCACATAACCCTAAGCGACAGTTACAGTTTTAATGGGGGCAACTTTGCCTTTCGCAACCAAAAGAGAAGATTTTATTTGGTTGCCCACATGTGTGCGGATAAAAATCGCTGCGCAATATGCTTTTTCCGAAGTATCACAGAACACGTGGATTTGGGTGTCTCGTCCTGGAATGACATTAACCCATCGAGGGATTTCGATGTGGCAAATAGTTGGCAGATTTTCTGCGAAATGTTGCCATTTTGATTATGTTGCGCTTTCATCCCAATCGCTGCCATCCAGCCAGATTTCTTGGAGATTTGAGGCCAAATGTAAACGTTTTTGATTGAAATTGCCAACATTGGAGTTGGCCGATTTGCGAAACAGGATTCGCTGAAAATCGTTGTCGTCCTCTTGTATGAGGACCTGACGGTACATTTTTTCAATGTCTCCATTTAACACATAAGTACTTATGCATGCGCCACTATAGAATTAGTAGCATGAGATCCGGTTGGAGAGTTGGACCAGTGTATAGGTCGCTGGTTCAGATCCGGCTCGAAGGACCATGAACAAAGTGAATACTCACTTGGTCTCTCTTCGCTGCACTTCACTATGCTGATCTTCAATAAAAAGATTTGTGTTTCGGTTTTTTCAGAAAACGTTATAATTGTTTTAATTTTTAATAGTTAATTAAACTACTTTATAAATGATCTTCACTGATCTTCACTACAACGAAATTAATGCAAATGTTAACAATTCACTTTTATTTTTCTGTATATAAGTATATAAATATATGTGAAAAAGGAGCGCGTCCGCGTTTGCCCGTTTATAGTACTAGACTGATTATTGGAAAATTGTTGATGCGCCTCTTCGTTGGCGCCTTTCCACTCGCCGCGCACGGCAGCGCATATGCATTTCGCGCGCCGCCATCTAAATGGTGATGGAGGCGGCTTAAACATACATAAATATCTTTGTTTACAAAAAGTATATTATTTCGTTTAATTTGATTTATAAGTTTTTCAGTAAATAGTAATTGTTATCTAAATCTTACAGTGTCATCTTCTTTGTTCTAGTCCATTGCTATATCCAGTACAATAAGCTACTCACGTTTTTAGGCTCGGTTTTTCAGTACAAGTTAAACTCAGATTGTCCGTTAAACTACGCTTAAACTTATTCTGCAGTTTTTCAGTCTACTTTAACTGAATTTTAAGTTGAGCTTAAGCAGCCACTCTGGCAGTGTTAAACTCTAGTTAACCTATAAATTATTTGCATTCGTTCAAAATGGCGTCGAACATACCCAACAAGTATTTGGGCTTGAGTACCTTTAGATCTTATGTTGATAACTAGGCATACTTCAAAAATCTCAAGAGTTGTTTCGAAACAGTGGCACAACTCGAGAATCATAGCATACTCAGCAAAATAGGAAATTTTTTATAAAGCCAAAAATGCTATTAACTTTTTATTATTTAATTTAATTAACAACTTGTGGTTCGCTAACTGGACTCAAATGTAAGATTCCATACTACAGTATTTTCATGAAAACAAAATAAAATATAAATAATATAAAAAATAAATAAATTTGAAGCGCGATAACCTCCGAGGAGATTTTAGGGCGAGCATTTCTTCCAATTTGCGTCGATCTCTTTTTAATTTTTCCTACAAATTAGCGCGACAGGGCCTACCTGTTTTATGCCTACTCCGAACGGCATCTTCCAGGCAGATGAGTTTTCACTGAGAAGTTTTTCATGGCAGAAACACGTTCGGAGTGCCTGCCAAACACTGCCGAGGGGCGACCCCGCTTAAAAAAATTTTCTACTAATTGAAAAACCTTATTTCTAAAATTTTGGTATTGCTTTGCCCGGGGCGTGAACCCAGGATTTTCGGTGTGGTAGGCGGAGCACGCTGCCATCACACCACGGCGGCCGCCTATATAATTTATTATACACAGCTGAGCAGAGATCACAGAGTATATTAATTTTGTTCACATAACGGTAACCCGTAATGGCATAAACTAATCGAGATAGATATAGATTTATATATTAAAAATGATCTGGGCGAAAAAAGAAATTCATTTAGCCACGTCCGTCCGTCCGTGTATCCATCTGTCCGTAAACACGATAACTTGATTAAATTTTGTGCAACCTTATTGAAATTTGGAATATAGGTTCCTGGACACTCATCTCATATAAATGAACGAAATCGCACTATAACCACGCCCACTTTTTCGATATCGAAAATTTCGAAACACCGAAAAAGTGCGATAATTCATTACCAAAAACGGATAAAGCGATGAAAACTTGGTAGGTGGATTGACGCAGAATAAAAATTAGTAAAATGTTGGACAATGGGCGTGGCACCGCCTACTTTTAAAAGAAGGTAATTTAAAAGTTTTACAAGCTGTAATTTGCCAGCTGAGTATGTAAAGTTCGGTTACACCCGAACTTAGCCTTCCTTACTTGTTTTTATTAATTACGCTTCATTACTGCTATCAAACAGGTGTTTATTTCTCACAATAAACAGCTGTTGGTTTTGATGTTCCACCTTGGAGATTTTTTTCAACTCCACCTCAACTCTTAATGCAATGTAGGATATCAATTGGAGAAATGTGTTGAATGTTTATTTGAAAACTGTACATTTCTCAAAATCTCTCGAAATTATGATAATAATTGGAAAATATTAATTACGCTGGAGCATAAATCGAAAACTTTTAATTTTACAAAATTTCTCAAAGGTTGGATAGTGATTGGAGAATGAAGCTGGATATCAACTCGAGTTCTGGTTTAATAATAAATAAATAATGATGTTGGATGTCACTTCCGTAACTAGATATATATTTCCCTGGAGAATTTTTTTCCATGTTTGTTGTGTAAGCAAAATTCAGCTGTTGCCGTAGCTACAATATAAATAAATAAATAAATGTAAGGCGCGGTAACCTCCGAAGAGATCTAAGGCTGAGCTTCTCTTCTAATTTGCGTCGTGCTCCTCTTGATTTTCCTCACAAATTGGCTGGACGGGACAAACATGATTTTATGCCGACTCCGAACGGCATCTGCAAGGCAGATGAGTTTTCACTGAGAGCTTTTCATGGCAGAAATACACACGGAGTGCTTGCCAAACACTGCCTAAAAATTTACTTCTAATTCAAAAACCTTATTTCTAAAAATTTTTAATGTTGCTTTGCCCGGGTTTGAACCCAGGGCATCCGGTGTGGTAGGCGGAGCACGCTACCATCACACCACGGTAGCTACAATATATCTGGATAATAAAAAACCAATGCTGCCGCACAAAAAAGCATACCCCAAAGGTGGCCTTAAACTGTGAAAGAAAAACTGCTCATTAGTTTAACTGGAGTTTAAATTTGACTGGAATTTAAGCAAACTTAGTTTAAGCGTAGCTTAACCAACTACTGAAAACCCCGGCCTTAGTGTAGAAATTTCCATTACTTCTTTTTCACTGAGCGATATATAATTAACTCATTGCCATACACCCATAATTTTTCGCCATTATCTGCGTCAACAGCTAATCAAGACGCTATAGAGAACATAAATTACACACGCACACAAAAACCGTTACATGTTTACACCCTTGCAGCTGATGAGCAGCCACATAAAGCCAACCGTCCATGTATTAGCAGTGTAGCTTACAACTCTTTGTTTTCATTCTTTTCAATTTCACTTTGTTTTAAACCATTTTGTTTTATTCATTTTCAAGCTGTTCCTTGCACATTTCTCTTTTTTAATTTTAATTTTTTTTAAGTTTTCCAATGACAAGCATTACAATTAATTTATTAGGTTCATTACCTCGTTCGATTCACCCACTTATATACACATATATAGACACACACATAAACATATCTATCCACAAAGGAAGTATGATCACAAGAAAATATTGACTTTAGTCTTTGCTGCCTTCAAGAGGGAAGCGACTAATATAAGGCAAAGAGCAACATAAAGAAAAATTTATTTGAAAAGCGATGGAATATAATTGAAATACATGTAGATACCACCAACACATACACATATTCATGTTTGTATTCTATGTCTTAACGGTCAGCGCAGGAAATCAACAATTTCGCTTTAGTAAGCCACAATGGACGGATGTAAATAATAAATACACGAGATGTGACTTTATTTGAAATTTTAATGCATACACAACCCGGTTTTTCAGTAGTTGGTTAAGTTAGGCTTAAACTAAATTTAATTAAACTCTTGTCAAATGTAAACTCTAGTCAAACTACTATGCAGTTTTTTAGTCAGAGTTTAAGGCTGCCTTTGGAGTTGGCTTTTTTGTCGGCAACATTGGTTTTTTATTATCTATATAATTTGTAGCTACGATAAAACTGGATTTTGCTTAACCAACAAACATTTAAAAGATATTTCTCCAGCGAAATATATATCTAGTTCGGGAGGTGATATCCAACATCATTATCTAGTTGTTCTTATACCAGATAGTTTTCAAGTTGATATCCAACTAATTTATCCAAAATAAGTTATATATATTTCATTTTATTTTCATGAAAATACTGTAGTATTACACTTGAGTCCAGTCAAAGAACCACAAGTTGCGAACGATCATTTTTTCAACCTAAGTAATAGCACTTTTCGCTTTATAAAAATTCCCTATTTTGCTGAGTACACTTTGATTCTCGAGTTGAGCCACTTTTTCGTAACAACTCTTGAGACTTTAGAGGTATGCTAGTAATCAGCATGAGATCTAATGGTACTCAAGCCCAAATGCTTGTATGCTATATCCGACGCCATTTTGAACGAACACATATAACTGATAGGTTAACTAGAGTTTAACCCTGCCGGATGGGCTGCTTAAGCTCAGCTTAAACTTCAGTTAAAGTGGACTGAAAAACTGCAGAATAAGTTTAAGCGTATTTCAACTGAAAAACTGAGTTGAACTTGTACTGGAAAAACAGGCCTTAATATTAAAAAAAATCGGAATGCCTGTGGACTGGATTACTTAACACCCAGTTGTGGTTTTAGTTATTTTAATGAGTATTTCATTTTACTGTCAATATTTTTTTATAAGTTTCTGAAAGATCCTATTCAGCTCAATATTTCGTTGAAAATCCAAAATTAATAAATCATTTATCAAAAAGTTATCGATATGTTAACGTAAAGTAATCGAAAGATTATCAAAATTTTATCAAAAGTTTATCAATTTGATACTCAAATGTTATCGATTTGTTACAGAAAATTAAGCGACCATTTATCGAAGAATTAATTCAATTCAATTCAATTCAGTTGATTAGGTCTATGATTGCAATAATCTTACAGTCTAGTATGTCCAAATCAGAATCTTAATTGTAGATACATATTAAAATTGAAATTATACATAATATGAATCTAATTTAGCACTAAAACACGATCTCGGGAGTGCGAAATCAAGATCAAGAATACGAAAAATTTTGTTAAATTCACCGAGGGCCCTAGAAATAGGATCATAATTATGATAATTAGCTCTAATTAGATTAACGTGAAACGGATATTGCGCACGGAGAGTTCTACTTGGTACATAGAAATCTACTTGTGCCCGCAGTTCCGGGCAGTCAACTGAGCCACATATTAAATCATATACAAATGTTAAAGATTGAATACAACGTCTAGACGAAAGCGACATAATGCTTATGAGGGCACACTGTGCACCATATGATGGCAGCGGTTCAGCGAAGTGAAGCGGTTGGAGAGCAAATCGAATGAAACTCTTTAGTACTCTTTTCAGTCTATGAGAGTGGACAGAGTAAATCGGATTCCAAATTATAGATTCATAATCCAATTTTGAACGTACTAAGGAATTGTATAAGCTTTTCCTTGTGTATGAATCTTTGAAGTCTCTGCCATATCGCCGCAAAAAACGAGATTGGAATAGGCCTTCGGAATAATGAAGCTGATATTATTTGTGAAAGAGAAACTATAGTTAAACATTACCCCAAGATCAACAAATTCACGGACAGTAGAAAGGTTATGGTCAAAAAGGGTATACGTAGAATTAAACGTGTTGGCGTTTTTCGAAAGCGTCATATGAAAGCATTTTTGATATTAAGGCGTAAGTTGTTTATAGCGCTCCATATTAGTTAAACTGTTTAAATCATCCTGTAAGAGAGATACATCTGACATGCTCGCGATCGTTCTAAAAACTTTTAGGTCATCTGTGTAGAGCAAATATTGTGATTTTTTAAAGCAGGCTCCTATATCATTGATAAAGAGAAGAAATAAAATTGGTCCAAGTATACTTCCCTGAGGTACTCCGGACGTAGCTACAAATGAATATGACTTAACATTCTCAATTTCAAAAAACGAGATTCTATTGGAAAGATATGATCTAATCCAGCATAGAAAAGTAGAGTGTAATCCAATTAACTCAAGCTTACGCAATAAAATGCTGTGAGTAACTGTATCAAAAGCCTTTGCGAAGTCAGTGTAAACAACATCTACTTGATTACCTTTTTTAAATGACGAAATACAAAATTGAGAAAAAGATGCAAGGTTGGTAACCGTAGAGCGACCAGTTAAAAATCCGTGTTTGCACTCATCTACGGATCCCTTTATTTCAAAAGATAGCTTGTATTTAACTACTTTCTCAAAGAGTTTCGAGCATGTCGAAAGTTTACAAGTTGGTTATCGACAGATCTTCAATATCTATCGTTTTTATGAGCGAAAAGTTATCGATTTGATATCAAAAACCTATTTATATGTTATCGCACATTATCGACTTATGATTGATGTATTACCAATTTTTTATCGGCGTGTTATCGATTTTATCGAAAAATTATCGAATTATGGGCGTCTTATAATTATCGATTTGGTTTTATAAACGTCGATATGTCATCGACAAATTCTCGTTTTGTCATATATACATATGTTATCCAATTTGCTATCGAAAAATTATCGATTTCTCATCAAAAAAATTTTGTTTTTTTCTTTTGGAAAATTGTCCATTTTTTAAGTAAATTTTCCATTTCATATTGTTGTGAAACAGATACCGAGAAAACTTCAACAAGAAAGGAATAAGATCCAAATACGCCCATAGCACGCTGGTAGCTTATGCTGAACTGGTCATACCATGAGGATTTCACACAGACTGAATAAGTCCATAGTATTACCAGACGACTAAACTGCAAAACCCTATCGGCAACCAGGTTCTATGTTATGAAATAACTCCGTCTTCTTCGCAAAAACTATAAACTTTCTTAGAACTAGGCTACTTGCTCACTCGTAATAGCTATATTATAAGCCTGGCTAGCTTGAAACCTCTGACAATTCCTTATTTAAAAGCATGTACGCCGGAAGGCAGTGTCAAGTCAGAAAAACTTTAATATGCCAACAGTCGCTTCCTTTCAGTGATAAGAGTAACTTTGTTAATCTTAGGTATTAAGCCTGCATCTTGAAGCAGTCCCAAGCTTAGTTCCACTCCTTTCCTGCTTGGTCGATCAGCGAGCGATGCGGCCTATTTAGCTAGCTCATCCGATTTTCCATTTCCATCTATTGTGCTATATGCCCAGGGACCTATTATAGATTTATATTTCTCTCAATCTTTTAACCAGGGCGTGCTAGCACTAGAATACTTTTAAGAAGTTAAGCTAGAGCGATTAAGGCCTTAATTGCTGTTTGGCGTTTCTATTGCTTTGGTCAGAGACTCTGCCTCAACCTGAAAAATACTACAATAATCTGGCAGGTGCACAGTGCACCGTATCCATTACTTGGGAACCATCGATATACACGGCATTTTAATGCAACCACCTCTATTATCGCTCTAAAAGCCCCTTCGAAGCGCAAGTACGGAATAAGGGAGTCTGTTCGTCATGTAATTGATGGCACGAAACTACTATGACCGTATGGTTTGGGCTCAAGATGCCCGAGGTACTGAGCCTTTTTGGTAATCATTGAGAGGATACACACCCTTCCTCCCAAAGTTTTTGAGGAACGTCCACCAACCAAGGATTTCAGAGCATAAGATAGGCTTTACATTCGTAAAATTATTTCGAGGCTTTCTTCACTTTCTCTACCACGTTGACCTTCCACGTCAACCTACTACCTAAACTTATTCCTAGATATTTGGTAAGATATTCTCGCTCACACCTCAAAGCCTAGGCCTAGACCAATTCCGGACCTCATACCTCCTAGTAGACAAGGTAGTATCCATCTTTACCGCTCTGGCGCTTGGTCTTCCATTAGGTGCGGTGCCCAGGTATGTGTATCCCGAAGCAACCGATTCATCCAGAAAAGTTTGAACTAAAAGAGCAACAAATACAATAAGATGTTAGCTTATATTGTAGTCCTTGAAATCTCGCCAGTCTTACCTAATCAATCGTTATGTTAACAAATCATTTGTACTGGGTATGGAAATAATAGAAAGGGAACAAATTCCCGCATTCAAGCAAAAAGACAACAAAGCAGCAGCAGTAAAAATTTTAAAGAAAAATTTTGTTATGTATAATGAAGCTGAAGCATCCGCTAAATATTTACCTTTGATCAACGGACTGACAGCGTTTGTCTTTTTGTTTGAAGGCTTGTCGAATTTTTTCTTTGTTTTCGCAAATCTATGCCATGACGCTTTTAGCTACTCGAATGCCATTCAATGAAACGGATACTTCATTATTCGTAAGGTTGTTGCCTCAATTTGTTTCAGCACAAAAAAATTTAGTCATAGAACCAAGGAATATCCGTTAGCGAACTAACGACAACAACAAAATATTGCAACAGTAGTTGGCTGGTATGTATGTATCCTGCAGTCAAAAGCCAAAGTAGTCAGCAAGCATTCTGGTTCATTGACTAGAATTTTGTGGCGTTCATCATACTAGTCAGTTTTAGAATAGTTCATTGACTATAACTTTGCGGCGTTATTCATACTAGTTACTATATTAATTGTTTATTCGACTAGAATTTCGTTTGTCGGACTCGTGGAAATGCGCGAATGCTTTCGGCAGCCAATTTGCAATGCATACTTCATTTGATATCGTCCAAATCAAAGGGCACATAAACACAAGCAAATGTCGTTACCTCAACAGACGTTAAAGAAGCCATTGAGAAGGAAAAGCCCCAGACAGATAACCTATGCCGATGCCAAAACACGTTGGCGATGAGGGCATCAGCAGCCTAGCGATGAGGGCATCAGCAGCCAAAATTTTTTCTACTTGTCGTTAAAAGCCTTTTCCATTCCAGAATAAAGGAGAATGGCAAGGATAAACCCACTACCAAAGACCGGGAACCTAGCCAGGATCTACCGATATTATACCTTTAGTCAGTTACGAAAACGTTTAAAGCCGCTATGATTCCCTCAATTAAACGAAATTCCTGGGTTATCCAGCCATCAGCATGAATTCCGTAATGTGCATATCACTAGCACCATTCTGAACTCCATTAACACTCATCATAGAACGGTGCTAGTGCAGCTTGGCCTGTTTTGACATAGTCAACCACAACTGGTTCGTCCTTCTCCGTTAGATAGATAGATAACTTATTGAACATTGCACTGCGACCATTGGTCTAATGTGCCCTCACCTCCTTCACAGCACCTCATCCAAGCCGCCTTCCTTGATGAACCCTAGCAGTTCTCATGGGTAGAGGGATTTAATTCGGGAATGTCCTGCGTCTTGAGATTGCGTCACATTCCAGGAGGACATAGTCCGCTGACTCAATTGATCGATCATAAAATCAGCATGTGTTATTCCGTTACTTTTTAGTTTTTATATATATGTACGTATTTTTATATTCAGCTGAGCACAGCTTACAGAGTATATTAATTTTGTTCGCATAACGGTACCCCGTAACGGCACAAACTAATAGATATAGATATAGACTTCTATGTATCAAAAGGATCTAGGCGAAAAAAGAAATTAATTTAGCCATGTCCGTCCGTCCGTCTGCCCGTGAACACGATAAATTAGTAAATTTTCAGGTATCTTAGTGAAATTTGGTATGTAAGTTCCTGGGCACTCATCTCAGATCACTATTTTAAATGAACGAAATCGGACTGTAACCACGCCATCTTTTTCGATATCGAAAATTTCGAAAAACCGAAAATGTGCGATAATTCATTACCAAAGACGGATAAAGCGATGAAACTTGGTAGATGGGTTGACCTTATGACGCAGAATGGAAAATTAGTAAAATTTTGGACAATGGGCGTGGCACAGCCCACTTTTAAAAGAAGGTAATTTAAAAGTTTTGCAAGCTGTAATTTGGCAGCTGAGTATGTAATGTTCGGTTACACACGAACTTAGCCTTCTTATATACACATATGAAATAAAATTAATAAAATGAATAAAATGAATTTGAGCTAACTTATCAATTTTCATGTAATTTTTACTAGTCTATTAGTATATTAACCAGTAGGATGCTGATGCAAATATCGACTAGTATGTCAACTGGTATTAGAATGATGCATAGGCTGAGTAGTATGCCATCTGGTATGTTGATGTTGAATACACTAACTAGTATGCCATCTGGTATAATGCTGGCGTAAAGGCTGACTAGTATATTAATTGGTATGACCCTGATGCGTATGCTGACTAGTATGGCATCTGGTAAGATGTTGGTGTATATAATGACTAGTTTATCAATTGGTATAATGCTGATGCAGAGACTGATAAATATTTGCGTAGAATATCGCCGTGTTAAAAATACCAGTTGCTAATATGGAAAAATTACAGAACTCATACTAGATGGCATTTGTGGAAAACTAGTATTCTTCTAGTATACAACTAGTTGGTCTGAACGCAGGATATGTATGAATGGATACATGCACACTACAAATAGTTAATGCGAATGGTATGAATACTCCAAATATTGCAGGCAACGTAAACTTATGTACAGTTCCTAATAAATTTTGTGATTGTGGGGTGTTGGGAGTATTAGACTACAAACGCAACTAAACTTCGCTCATAATGAACAACAAAAGAAACAAAGCATAGCTACTCCTACTAATCGGTATCATAATAGACTTATCCAATGTGCCATGGAATTATTATTTCGGTTAATGAAAGCAGCACAAAAGCCAACTAACCAACCAGACAATGCCCGTCTCACAATGGCCGTAGCAGAAACAACGTACAAGAAAAGAAAAAGAAAAAACAAACAAAAACTGTAACAAAAAATTATATAAATGAAAAATTAAAAATTCCTTCAGTAAATTTTGCTTTTGTTGCGTACTTTTAATAATGAAATCGTTTTATTATGACTTCATCATTTTATAGAACGAATATTTTGACAATGCAGCATAAATTGGGATGATGGCTGTCGGATGCACTGCATAATATACGCTGCCTTTGAAGGTAAAGTAAACGGAAAACATATTATTACCATTAATTTGTTGAGATTAGAAATATTACTTATTTACTTAATTGGCGCTTAACCGTCTAAACGGTTATGGCCGTTCAACAAGGCGCGCCAGTCGCTCCTTCGCTCCTTCGCTCCGCCAACCGGCGCCAATTGGTCACACCAAGGGAGTTTAAATCGTTTTCCACCTGGTCCTTCCAACGGAGTGGGGGCCGCCCTCTACCTCTGCTTCCATAGGCGGGTTCCGATAGAAACACTTTCTTGGCCGGACCATCATCTTTCATTCGCATAACATGGCCTAGCCACCGCAGCCGCTGCGTTTTAATTCGCTGGACTATGCTGATGTCTGCGTATAGCTCGTACAGCTCATCATTAAATCTTCTTCGGTACTCGCCATCGCCAACGCGTAAAGGTCCATAAATCTTTCGAAGAACTTTTCTCTCGAACACTCCCAAAGCCGCTTCATCTGCTGTTGTCATGGTCCATGCTTCTGCCCCATATAGCAGGACGGGTACGATAAGTGACTTGTAGAGTATGATTTTCGTTCGCCGAGAGAGGACCTTACTTTTCAATTGCCTACCTAGTCCAAAGTAGCATTTATTGGCAAGATTGATTCTTCGCTGGATTTCAGTGCTGATGTTGTTGCTAGTGTTGATGCTGGTTCCCAAATAAACGAAGTCTTTTACTATTTCGAAATTATGGCTGCCAACAGTAGCGTGGTTGCCAAGGCGCATATGCGCTGACTCTTTGCTCGATGACAGCAGGTACTTCGTTTTGTCCTCATTCACCATCAAACCCATCTTTACCGTTTATTTTTCCAGCTTGGAGTAAGCAGAACTAACAGCGCGGGTGTTTAGGCCGATGATATCAATGTCATCAGCATATGCCAGTAATTGCACGCTTTTATAGTATATTGTTCCAGTGCGGTTAAGTTCTGCAGCTAGTATAATTTTCTCCAGCATCAAATTAAAGAAATCGCATGATAGGGGGTCACCCTGTCTGAAACCTCGTTTAGTTTCGAACGGCTCGGAGAGGTCCTTCCCAATTCTGACTGAGCTGATGGTGTTGCTCAACGTCATTTTGCACAGCCGTATAAGTTTTGCAGAGAAACCAAATTCAGACATAGCGGCATATAGGCAGCTCCTTTTCGTGCTGTCGAAGGCGGCTTTAAAGTCGACGAAGAGGTGATGTGTGTCGATTCTCTTTTCACGGGTTTTTTCCAAGATTTGGCGCATTGTGAAAATCTGGTCGATGGTAGATTTACCAGGTCTGAAGCCGCACTGATAAGGTCCAATCAGCCGGTTCACGGTGGGCTTCAATCTTTCACACAATACACTTGAAAGGACCTTATATGCGATATTAAGAAGGCTGATTCCACGATAGTTGGTGCATTTTGCAGTATCCCCCTTCTTGTGGACTGGGCAAAGAACACTTAGATTCCAACCGTCGGGCATGCTTTCGTCCGCCCATATTTTGCTAAGAAGCTGCTGCATGCGCCTTACCAACTCCTCGCCGCCGAACTTGAATAGCTCCGCAGGCAATCCATCAGCGCCCACGGCCTTGTTGTTTTTCAATCTGGTTATTGCTATTCTAACTTCGTCATAATCGGGCGGGGGGACATATATTCCATCATCATCGATTGCGGGATCGGGTTCTTCATCTCTGCGCGGTGAATTGCTGCCTCCATTTAGGAGAGCAGAGAAGTGTTCCCTCCATAATCTAAGCACTCTCTGGGCATCAGTTACAAGAAATATGAAATGTGCAAATATTGTATCTTCATTTTTTTGCTTTTGTTGGCATTTAGTGGTTTCTTTAGAGTTGAACGAAGAAGAAGACCGGCGGGATAACACAAATCCGCCGGAGTTGCCTGCATTCATTCTGCAAAGCAATTTTCTGGCGGCCAAGTCGAGTTGAGTGCGCCTTTCGTCATATGCCAAAATCTATTTAAGCCTTCTTAAAAAATCCTTGCGCAATTTCTCGATGGCTGCATCAAATATGCGAAGAGCTCTTCCGTTGCTTATGATATATTTTTCGACTTAAAATAAAGAATATTGTGTTTGTTGTTGTTGTTGTTTTATTAACAGTGAGAATATTGTGGTAGAATATAAATACATATTTTAGCACAAATTTGTACAAATAAGTGTTCTTTCTTAAAATAATCAATTTCCTTTAACTATTTTGATGCATTCCCTTCAATTTAAATAGTGGAAAAACTCCTATGAAATGGCAGAGAAATCTCCCTCTCCCTCACATTCATAATACCTACTTTTCTCCCATAATCGGTTTCCGCTTTTTCGAACATTGTTCAGAATAGGAGGAAAGGGAGAAGTGAAAAAACTCACAAGGAATTTTTATATAGAGTACGAGGAATGGGAGAAGGGAAAAAACTCGCTCGAAATTTTTGTTTAGAATTGGGCTGTAAGAGCTTTTTGGATTATCAATTTGTTTTTGTTGTATTAAGAGTACTTCACCGCATTCAATAGGTGCGACTATTAACAAATTTCATCAAAGTCCTCAAACGTGGGGCGGGGACCGGTTCTTGGTCACAGATGGGTCGAAGGTGAACGGAAAGGTTGAAGGGGGGTTTTTTTCAAGAGCTAAATGTAAGCTGCAAATTTAAGTTGACTGATCACTGCAGTGTATTCCAAGCGGAGGTTGCTGCAATTAAGTATGCAGTGGATGAAATGCTATCCAGTGCTACTACGGTTAGGGAATTCAACATCTACTCTGATAACCAAGCAGCTATCAAGGCCTTGAGTTCAACTACAGTGGGATCGAGGGTGGTCTGGGAGCGCCTGACCTCGCTTGCGATTGCATCGAACTATTTTATAATTAAGTGATTAGTGATATTCCGGGCAACTGTCAAGTGGATCTCTTAGCCCGCATCTGTACAACTGAATCGGATGAAGGTGGCTGTAGGGAATTCGGAATTTCTCTGGCCACCTGTGGTTTGCTCCTCCATAGCTGGGCCTCGAGTCAGCTCAGCAAACTTTGGGCGGACACCACCTCTTGCAGGGTAGCAATATCTTTCTTGGCGAAAGTAGATGGAAGGGGTCTGCGGAAATAATTGGGTTCACTAAAGCTCACCTATCAATGGTCATTGGAGTTTTGATAGGGCACTGTCCCATGGGTATCCATACGTTACGTCTCAATATATTGGAAACTTCATCCTGTTGGAATCATCAAATCACATAATGCTTGGTTGCCCAGTTTTTGCCAGAACTAGGCGAAAGTTCTTCGGCTGGGATTCACTTGGATCTCCCGAGGATTTATCCAAGGTTGAGATCGGTATCATTCGAAACTTTATCGTTGATACCCAACTATTTTCTTAGTAGCTATACCTACGTCAGCGTTATTTCAATGTATGTGGTATCACAATGGAACTACATGCGCCTTATCAGCGCAGCTACCACCTAACCTAACCTAACCTTAAAGGTGAGTCCGAGAAAATTTCCACAGGCTTGGAAATTTGCTGTTGGGGGCGTAGACACCACATTATTATTGAAAAGACGGTTGGTGTAATGTGAGGACACGCATGCAGGGCATAGACTACGTATGTCGGAATTGAATCTGGATAGGTAAGACGTGAACCTGTGAGATAATCCAGAACGAAGTAGAGGCAGAGTGACTTGTGTTTCGCTTCTCAGTCTTCTTCCTTCTTCTGCAAGGGTTTGGAGGATATCGTAATTGCGACC
Organism: Eurosta solidaginis; assembly: GCF_040869045.1. Lineage (NCBI taxonomy): Eukaryota > Metazoa > Arthropoda > Insecta > Diptera > Tephritidae > Eurosta > Eurosta solidaginis. The sequence continues at coordinate 303,411,428 of NC_090319.1, read as the reverse complement.
TATCGTAATTGTTTACAGATTTTAAGTGGGTTTTTCTTAATACCTCCTTATGCTTATGTGGATCAAAAAGCTGCATGGGTAGATGCCGTATCGAAACATAGTTCTTACCGAGATATTTCCTTATCCCTTTTGGAGGCATGGCCAGATCAAGCAGTTGTTTGCTAGAGTTTCCGGCTTCGTGACAATTGAGCAAAAACTGGCTGTTGAGAATTTCGTTATGCTTTTTTATGTAAAGCTCTTTTGCCTTACTACTATAGATGATGTTCAGACGACATAAGGAGTTATTTCGTGGCAGTCCTGAGTGTAGCATTTTGGCAGGCATGCAGCTTTTTTAATGTATGTTTTTAAGACCATGTGACCAGACTGACGGCGCGTAGCTCATGAGCGGCCGGCCGATTGCTTTGTCAATTGTGGGCATCGCATCTTTTTCTTTTTCCCAACGGCAACCGGTAAGCAACTTGAGTATTTGGTTGCGGCTTGTACTTGAGGTACAATTTCGGAGGCGTGCGACTTGAAGGCAGGACTGTTTCCGAACGTAAACCTTAAAATCCTTGAGTGACTGACAGTCGGTAGCGTTACACGATCGACGTGATGGTCCAATATTTTCGTCTTCTGTTCCTTACATATCGTTAATAGAGTGTCCGTTGTTTTGGTCAGTGGCGACCATCTTCATCGAATACAGATAGCCATTTAATAAATTAGTCTCGCTGTGCAGCACAGGATGTGGAGTTTACATTACCGCTAGTTACTTGAGAATAGTATAGCCGAAAAATAAGCTAGGAAGCCCGATGCGAACAGTTCAGACATATTTATTACCCCAGACAACGTGCATAGCGGAAAAAGTACTTACTTACAGGGAGGGTGCCAAGGAGGGAGAGAAAAAGGTAGAGGGCGACGAAGAGTGAGAGTAAGAGAGGTATAGAGAGATGGAGGAAGAGAATGAGAGGAAGAGAGAAAGGGAAGGAAGAGGAAGATGGAGAGGGATAAGTAAAAGAAGAGCGAGTGGGAGAGGCTTAAGGAGAGAGACAGGGAGACACAGATTGAGAGGATGAAAAGGGGATAATTATAATGAAAATGAAAGTGATATTAATAGTTAGGGGCGAGGCAAATGAGGGAGAAAGAGGTTGGAAAGTAGAGAGAGGGAGAATGGGAATGAAAATGAGAGTGATACTAAGAGTGTGAGACAAATCTCGCTGGCGAGGGCAATGGAGACCGCGAAAGAGAAGGAAAAGGAAAGGTAGAAGGCGAGAGAGAAGGGATGGAGAGGGATAAGAAAGTGAGCTCGAGAAGGAAACGGAGAAAGAGATTGAGAGGTAGAGAAGGAGAGAAGGAGAGAATTGTTGTGAGAATGAAAGAGATAATAAGAGATAGAGGGAGATGTAGATGGGGGAAAAGTGCTTGAAAAGCAGAGGGAGCGAGAACGAGAATGAAAATGAGAGTGATATTAATGGTTAGAGGGAGAGGCAAATGCCGTCGGCAATGGAATGGTAGAAAGCGAGAAAGGGGAGAGGGATAGGGACGCGGAAAACGACCAGGAGAGGAAAGGAGAGGGAGAGGGAAAGGGAGAAGAAGATGCAGGATTAATAGTAGGGAGAGTGGAGAGATGGGGTAGGTTAGAGAAAGAGGAACGGACGCAACAAAAACCATTCTTATAATATTCGTAGGCCAACTTTCAGGCAGGACGTCTGCAGGATATGTAATAAATAAATGTCATGTGAAACATTAAAGCTTATATTGTAATAAAAAAAGTTTAACTGAAACACAAATCTTAATATAAAAGGACAGTGGCATATCAAAACAAAATTTTCATTTTCAAATTGTCAAAAGATCATTGATGCAACATGCCATTCACATACTCACATACACACACATACACAACACATTATACTTCCAATTAGTTCGCATGCGGCCATCGCTTCTTTTACCGAATTTTCTTATTTAATTAATTTCTTCTTCTTCGTCCTCTTAAGCGCGTCTCAGTCAGGTTGTGGTTTTGATCTAAATTAAACGGCTGATTACTTTGATATTTTCTGCTTGCCTGCGTCGATTTTACGTGATTATTTTTTAACGATACCGACCCGACCGTGCCATCAGCTCGCAAAGTTCCTTCCTCCACCCTCCCGCAACAAGAACAACAACCAACATGCGATACTGCTTTTGGCCGTCTCACTTGTTGTTGTTTAAATAATTTCTTCATTTTCGGTAAAGCGCGAAAACTGAAATCAAAGCAACGCATAATACAGCGAAAAGCCAAACGTAAGAACACAGCAAAGAAGCAGTGAAGCAAAATTAAAAGCATTAAAGAAAAGAGAAGGCAAAATGACAAAGAAACAAGTAAGGAAGGCTAAGTTCGGGTGTAACCGAAAGGGAAAATCACAATGTAGTAGAAAGAACCTAGGGTAACCCTGGAATGTGTTTGTATGGCATGTGTATCAAATGGAAGGTATTAAAGAGTAATTTAAGAGGGAGTGGGCCATAGTTCTATAGATGGGCGCTATTTAGGGATATCGCCATAAAGGTGGACCAGGGCTGACTCTAGAATTTGTTTGTACGATATGGGTGTCAAATGAAAGGTGTTAATGAGTGTTTTAAAAGGGAGTGGGCCTTAGTTCTATGGGTGGACGCCTTTTCGAGATATCGCCATAAAGGTGGACCAGGGGTGACTCTAGAATGCGTTTGTACAATATGGGTGTCAAACGAAAGGTGTTAATGAGTATTTTAAAAGGGCGTGGGCCCTATTTCTATGGGTGGACGCCTTTTCGAGATATCGCCATAAAGGCGGACCAGGGGTCTTTTCGTGATATCGCCATAAAGATGGACCAGGGGTGACTCTAGAATGTGTTTGTACGATATGGGTATCAAATTTAAGGTATTAATGAGGGGTTTAAAAGTGAGTGGTGGTAGTTGTATAGGTGGACGCCTTTTCGAGATATCGCCATAAAAGTGGACCAGGGGTGACTCTAGAATGCGTTTGTACAATATGGATGTCAAACGAAAGGTGCTAATGAGTATTTTAAAAGAGCGTGGGCCTTATTTCTATGGGTGGACGCCTTTTGGAGATATTGCCATAAAGGTGGACCAGGGGTGACTCTAGAATTTGTTTGTATGATATGGGTGTCAAATGAAAGGTGTTAATGAGTATTTTAAAAGGGAGTGGGCCTTAGTTCTATACGTGGACGCATTTTCGGAATATCGTTATAAAGGTGGACCAGGGTTGACTCTATAATTTGTTTGTACGATATGGGTAACAAATGAAATGTGTTAATGAGTATTTTAAAAGGGAGAGGGCCTAAGTTCTATAGGTGGACGTCTTTTCGTGATATCGCCATAAACGTGGACCAGGGGTGACTCTAGAATGTGTTTGTACGATATGGGTGTCAAACGAAAGGTATTAATGAGGGTTTTAAAAGGGAGTCGCCCTTAGTTGTATATGTGAAGGCGTTTTCGAGATATCGACCAAAATGTGGACCAGGGTGATCCAGAACATCATCTGTCGGGTACCGCTAATTTATTTATATATATAATACCATGAACAGTATTCTTTCCAAAATTCCAAGGGCTTTTGATTTCGCCCTGCAAAACTTTTTAATTTTCTTCTACTTAATATGGTAGGTGTCACACCCATTTTAGAAAGTTTTTTTCTAAAGTTATATTTTGCGTCAATAGACCAATACAATTACCATGTTTCATACCTTATTTCGTATTTGGTATATAATTATGGCATTTTTTTCATTTTTCGTAATTTTCGATATAGAAAAAGTGGGCGTGGTCATAGTCGGATTTCGTCCATTTTTTACACCAAGACAAAGTGAGTTCAGGTAAGTACGTAAACTGAGTTTAGTAAAGATATATCGATTTTTGCTCAAGTTATCGTATTAACGGCCGAGCGGAAGGAGAGACGGTCGACTGTGTATAAAAACTGGGCGTGGCTTCAACCAATTTCGCCCCTTTTCACAGAAAACAGTTATCGTCCTAGAATCTAAGCCTCTACCAAATTTCACAAGGATTGGTAAATTTTATTTCGACTTATGGCATTAAGAGTATCCTAGACAAATTAAATGAAAAAGGGCGGAGCCACGCCCATTTTGAAATTTTCTTTTATTTTTGTATTTTGTTGCACCATATCATTACTGGAGTTGAATGTTGACATAATTTACTTATATACTGTTAAGATATTAACTTTTCTTTTAAAATTCACTTAAAAAAACAATTTTTTTTAAAAAGTGGGCGTGGTCGTTCTCCGATTTTGCTAATTTTTATTAAGCATACATATAGTAACAATAGTAACGTTCCTGCTAAATTTCATTATGATATCTTCAACGACTGCCAAATTACAGCTTGCAAAATTTCTAAATTACCTTCTTTTAAAAGTGGGCGATGCCACGACCGTTGTCCAAAATTTTACTAGTTTTCTATTCTGCGTCATAAGTTCAACTCACCTACCAAGTTTCATCGCTTAATCCGTATTTGGTAATGAATTATCGTACTTTTCTGATTTTTCGAAATTTTCGATATCGAAAAAGTGGGCGTGGTTATAGTCCGATATCGTTCATTTTAAATAGCGATCTGAGATGAGTGCCGAGGAACCTACATACCAAATTTTATCAAGATACCTCAAAATTGAATCAAGTTATCGTGTTAACGGACGGACGGACGGACGGACGGACATGGCTCAATCGATTTTTTTTTTCGATACTGATGATTTTGATATATGGAAGTCTATATCTATCTCGATTCCTGTATACCTGTACAATCAACCGTTATTCAATCAAAGTTAATATACTCTGTGAGCTCTGCTCAACTGAGTATAAAAACGAACGCGAAACACAAAGGCGCATGGGAGATATTTATTATTTAGCAGGCGAGAAGAACATCAGTGGTAATGGTTGCGGTGGATTTTGCGCTCGAATGAGGAAGCGCATTTTTTTTTTTTCGTAATTAACGAGCGTAATCACTTAATGTAATTAAAATGTTTATACACGTAACATAGGCGGGCTTTACGGTTCGAATAACGGTAAAGTGCTAGATATTGTTTGTCTCATAGTAATAAAGGAAGAAATATTTTTGCAGCACACATTTATAGGGAGAGGTATACATATGTGTGGGTGTTGGCCTTTATTTTTACTCTAAATAATCAAAATATTTTTTTGAAATAATACCAACGGTACGTGGAGTAGGAAGAGGAGGATAGCTTTATTAATCAGCAGCCATTTTCAATATTGATAAAATTGAGTGCAGCTGAGTGGAAATTTTCAAATTATGGCCATAAGGCTTTTCATATATAACACTATGTAACAGGCAAAATAACATATGAGTTTACAGATGGGGGGAATACGCTTTGTCTTTCAAACGGTGCTTGGATTTCATGTAATGTAAAGTCACAAAAACAAAACAAACGCTAAAAATTAAATAGTCTTATATCGAAAATGGGGCATTGAAATTCTAAATGAATTCAATACGAAAATCTGTCTCGACAGAACTTTCGCAACTAAGAGAGAGTTGTACCACAAACCAAAGAGAAGTTTGCAGCAGAGAGGTTTCAGGCACCTATCACGGATAGTTACTGGCTTGCTGTGCCGCCCGGATATCCAGATCCGTTCGAAGTTCGTCTACTTTCTCGTTACCCTCGATGGTCCTGTGGCCAGGAGCCCATATGAGGGTTTGTTTGCCAACTTAGCTGCCATTTGAAGTAATCTCTTCCAGCTGCTGATGGCCTTAGACGAAATTATGGGTGAATTAAGTACCATAAGCGCTGCATGATTACCTTAGTAAAGGCAAACTTCGCGTCACCCCACCGAGTCCTCCGGCAGGAGCGTACGCGCACCTCTATGGCCAGGACTTTCGCTTGAAAGATACTAACAAATTTGGGTTGACGAACAGGCAGCGACACCTAAAGATTTTCGCAGTAGACACCCGGTACTACACCGCATTCCATTTTGGAACTGAAATTGCGTCCTTGCTTTGCACCCTGTCTACCCTCCAATCACCTCTTGAGTGGAAGTTAACTGTATGACGCCTGTCAAAACTTAGTGAGCGCGTCAGATAATGAGATGACGGAGCCACATCGGGAAGCCTTCTGAGTATACTACTATGTCTATACTGCCTCGAGTTGCAGCAGTTAGAGTCAAGAAGTCTTCCAGCCGAACAAGGTGCATATTCACGTATCTGAAAATCTAGAGGTAGCTGGTTTATGAGCGCATTTAGTGCGTCATTTGGACACGACCTTAGTGTACTTGTTACCCCTGCTAGGGCTGCCCGCTGTGCTCTATTAATGTTTTTGATGTTGTACTACTTATCCATGGCAGGCTATCATGATAAGGTTTTTATGGGTCTGACGAAGGCTATATGTAGCCACATAACGAGTTTGGGTTTTAGTCTACGGTACTCTACTGTAGACTAATTTATTCAAGCCTATTATCTGTTGACCATAGGGAATAGCGAACTCGTTTCCTCAACGACAGTATAAAATATTTATAATTAAAGGCTGCAATCGATTGGAATATTTTAGCGTAAACTGATAAAATAAAATATATCGGAACTATGCTGGACTGAAACATTAATTGTAAACATAATGTGCCACATAAGGTGATGAAGCCAACGGTCGCCTTACACTTCCTTAATGGGCTATTACCAAGGGCTTCTGTTTTTTTTTTTTTTTTTTCAATTATAAAAAGTCTTTTCAAGGCAGGGCTGCCCTTCGGCAGTGGGTTGAAAAACGCTCCCAGTGTATTTTTTCTTGAAAAGCGTTTTTCATCAGCCTTGAAGGTATCGTCCGAAGTCGGCATAAAACAATTTGTAGGAAAAATTTAAAATAAGCACGACACAAATGGAAGAAGCTCGCCCTAAATCTCCTCGAACGAAAATCACGAAAATTTTTTATTTTACTTATGTTGCTGTCATTTATGTTATTTTGGTTATGGTTATGGTAATGGTTATGGTTGTAGTTATGGCTATGGTTATGGTTTTGGTTTTGATTATGATTTTGGTTGCAGCTATACCATGCTTCTGATTATAAATACGTTATGGTTATGGTTATGGTTATGGTTATTGTTATTGTAATGGTAATGGTAATGGTTAAGGTTATGGTTACGGTTATGGCCATGGTTATGGTTATGGTTATGGTTATTGTTACGTCTTAAGTTACGGCTTTGATTAATGCGTTGAGTACATTGTTATTTTTAAGGTCACTGTTATGGTTAAGGCTATCCAAGCAGTTAAGTATATATGTATCAAGCTTCATGGTGTCTTAGTACTAACAAATTCAACACGTGCACACAACTGCAATCAGACAAAAAAGCGTCCGTTGAACAGTTTTTGCACATCCTTTAATCCATTTAAGCTAGTACACTTCTAATATGATATACGCACAACTTCTGCTGCAACTTCAATAGCACAGGAATGTCTCCCCAAGCACTACCCTGAACAAGTGATCAGTTAGGGTGCTTGAGATATCAAGGTTTTCCACACATATTCCTTTTTAACACATGCCTGTCATCCCACAGCTTCCAAATATGGGTATCGAAGGATGGAACATAAAATGATTAAGTCACTGAAGTTTTTGGGCTCAACTGCTAAGTATCTATGCATGTGAAATGTGTGTTCAAATGGGGCTATTAAGATTTTGTTCCAGATCATAATTATTTGCTCAACTCTTACTTCAAGAACAGTTATCATATGAATAACGCGAAAGCTCGACGCAACTGAGAAATGATGTCAACTTCTCTAGAATCTAAAATAAATACTAAACGACTAAGCAGAAACTAAGAGTTCCTCCTTAGACATTTCACCACTGACACATCAAATGTTAAAACTTAATTTCTTATTTTGAAATTTTGCTTTGTGCAACGCCTCAAGCTACTGAATTTGCATTACACAAATTAATTTTAAATCAGAGTTTTACAGTACAAATGAATAAATTTACAGCAACAACAAAAAATGCAAAAGCAGTCACCACAATAATAAGCAGAAGGGGGAAAAAATGTGACCATAAAAATTAATATGAAAAATTGTCATTACACTGCAAGTCATTTGTGATTTCTTTGAAAAGCATTAAAATCAGCAACAGCAATATAAATTTCATTTTTAAGTCTCCTGTTGCCTACATCAAGCGGCATGCATGACTTGCATACGCCTCACGCCTCTCATGCCGTCCCCTACTCTCCACACGGTCCAACGCAGTGCGCCTACTTTTGTCTTGTTCCATTCTTTTTTGCTATTTCCTCATTCCCCTGCCCGAGGACGATGCAAAATTTCATTGGCATAATGCATTACCAGTTGGGCGGGAGGAAGGACGCGTTGGACTGTGGAATGGTGTTTGGATTACGGTTGGCTCATAACAATGAAAAAAATAAAAACAGTACAACAACAACACCAACTGTAAACGAGCAGTAGCAATGCTGGCAAGCAGAGGCACAACAAAAAATCTGTCCCAAGTCCCCAAACAATTTTTTAAGATGTTTCATGACTTTTTTGCGCGCCGTTGACTTTATGCCATTAATGCATGTTACATACACATACTCAAAAATAGCAACAGACATACATCCAAACAAATCCTGCAATTAAACAAACTGGTTGTAAACAACTTCTACGAAGTCCAAGTCCAACTGTTCCGCAATTTTTTTAGTCTTTTTCAAGAGTGGTATCTAAAGTGTAACTGCGGCAGTTTCGGGTAAAAAAATATGCGCCAACAAAATAAAATTTTGCCTACAGGTACTAGTTTTTGGGGAATTTTATAAACTCTCGTAGGAGCTGTCAGAGCTTTTACTAATTTATTCTTTAGGGCTGTTAACATGGAGATTACCAATTTATAAACCCTCTTCCCATTTGCCATCGTTGTTATAAAAAGTCTGTATAAGGTTCTGTTTCATTCAGCGAGGGTGAGTTAGAGAATCAGAGTAAGAACAGCCTCTCTTACACACTCAAGAACTTCAGTTTATGTATTTTCTAAAATAAAGAACCATCTGGTAAATTAAATTAGAAATAATTAAACCTACTTAACTCATTGAGTTCTGAACACTCATAGTGGCAAAGCAGCTCTTTACACCACCCCTGTAGATATAAAAAAAGGGTCTTACTTTAAGGACTTAAATTGAGGCATTTTTAAAGATCTCTCAAGCTGACGACGACAAGTCTCAAAAATTTCATTGATTTACAGAGCTAGTAGCTCACAGCGGCCAACTTAGTAATGAAAAAAAAAAAAAGATTTAAGTAGCTCGCCACAAATTCTACCACAGTTTAGTAAAAATCTTCCCAGTCGTATATTCCCTGTAGGGAAGTCGGTAACTAGTCATACAAATTTCTGGTTCAGACAACTTCCAACGCATATGATGTCGTCCAGTTAAATTCGTCAATTGAAAGAATGTAAGATAGATTAACGGCCTAAGAACTATACATTTTCTCTACAGGATTATCCTTAGTAATCTTATTGGGCTTCCATGTCTAGTGAGAACGCTTAGAAAATGGAATTATCTGGAACATTGGTTTGTTTAGATGGCACATGGATGGGTCGAAATTTGGCGGGAAGTTTATAGGGGAATTTTCTAGCAGAAGCTCGATATAAGTCACAAGTTTAACTTTCGCGGAAAATGTGCTGCTACAGTTAGAGAATTCGGACTCGAGGGTGGTATTTGGGTGCCTCAATTATTTTAACATTCAACATCTTTTGTACAGGGCCTAAACAGTATCTCGAGCAACTATTACACGAATCACTTAAATCTGGATACACCTAAAACGGATTCTGAGCAATTCTTTGGAGATAATGCCCTACTATTGTATTGAGATCTTACTGACAAATAGAGGATACCAGATGGACTACCGAATTTATTAGGTTCCCAAAGGTTTTCCTATCATTTTATATTTATGAAAAGATTAATTTTCTTGAGTTATGCAGTGTCGTCCACGGCGGTACTATTCTGAACAACCACACAATAGATGCTCGCCCGATTCTTGCGCCTATGAGTAGTCGAAACAACGATATGATTTTCCAATGACAACGATGCGTTAAACACTCCAATAGTCCACAAACGCAAAGATAAGGTCCCAGTGGTTTTTATATGTTCGTAAACCGGCTCGAAACGTTTGCGAGGTTTTCCTCAAGCTGGGAACTTTTCATAGTTGTGGAACCAGTTGATATTTAGTTGTATCTCGCCTGCTACTTTTTGGGCTAGTATTACTTCGGCCAAGATGGCTGCTTTCCAAATTATTTTTCACTTTTACACGTACAAATGTTTGTATGTATGTATATCTATACTTTTATTGCGGATACACCACCAACGTATTGGCAAAACTTTTGCTGCGTTGAATCAGCTTATGGCGCAAAGTCGTATTTGCCGCATCGCGTCACATTCAACTGCAATGCAAAAGTCAGAGCTGCAAACCAGGCTTTATTTTTTTTAATATTACTTACATACAATACCTTTCCAGCTCCTAATATCTGATGATGTACATTTCATTTCAGATAAATTACTTTTCTACATAACCCGTAGCACCTCCCGTTTAAAAGAAAAGTGTCTCCCCATTTCATCTTACAGTAAAACTTGATAAGAGAAATTTCATTGATTCTAAATTATTTTTTGTTATATCGCTTATTATTCTCGGATACGACCCTTTTAAACTTGTTTTGTATCTAAGTTGCCGAGGTCTTTAACCGATCCCGTCCATTTTTACTATAAATATTTTCTCCTATAAGGAAAATATGTGTACACAATTTCATTACGACATGTTAATTTTTCTTCGAGTTATGGCACCCGAAACATAGAAAATTGCTTAGTCATAAAAGGGCTGGTGCCACACCCATTTTTTAAAATTAGAAGTTTTTCCTATTTATTGTTACAAATTCACTTGGGAAATGAAATACCATTGATATAAAGCTCTTTTTTGTATAGATATAACTTATTTTGTTCGTCCACAACCCTTTTAAATATCTTTTATATAAAAGTGGGCGTGGTCCTTAACCGATTTCGTTATTTTTTCATCGAAGAATTCCTTATAGTAAAGGCAATCTCTCTGCCGAATTTTGTTACGATAGGTTTAACGATTTTTGATTTATGATTAATAATATTTGTAAAATTTATTTTATCACAAGTGGGCGGTGCTACGCCCCCTTTAGAAATTGTTTTCAAATTTTTATCAAGAGTATCAATATCAGTCCACACGTCAAATTTCAACATTCTAGGTGTATTATTTATTAAATAATCAGGTTTTTTGTCTTTTCCAAAATGTTATATATATTGTAACGATTTTACTTGCTAATCCTCTTATTTGCCCTTCTAGTAAGTTCGAACCACTAAACTGTTGAATAAATAACTCCAATATTGAATAATGGAAAAATGGCCTTTATTAAAGTACTTCACAATAACACTTATACTTTGCAACTAGCTTGCTTAACAACCAAACTGATTGATAGTTCAAATGAAACTCTACTATTACCCGACAGATTGCGTGCTTAATCAATAACTGCTTGATAGCTCAACTCAAACTGAATTCCAGCGCCTCTACATTTGCTGCCTTTTATACTCTCTGATTTCAACGTTCGCATCTTCTAGGCGCTTCCATTTCCAGAATCTACTAGTTGCCATCAGCTCTCAAACTTCTCAACTGTAACTACAATTGCACGATTTTATAGCTTCTCTCATTGCATACTTTCAGAAGTATCTCAGATATATGCATGTGTTTGTGCATTGATTCTCCGCTGCTCATATACGTACATGGTACATATGTGTAGACGCAATTATTGTTTCGTTTGTGTAGATACATACATAATGATTGATCTATGGATGTGCATGATATCACTGTTTAGCATCGGCTTAGAGATAGCAGCACCCCTTAGTTTTGCTAATATTCGTAACAATATAATAATTGGGCGTGGTTATCATCCGATTTCGCTCGTTTGCAATACAAATCTATTCTGGGTCCAGATAAGCTTTTGTACCAAATGGGTGAAGATATCTCAATATTTAATAAAGTTATCGTGTTAACGGACAGACCGACGGACGAACGAGCATGGCTCAATCAAATTTTTTTTCGATACTGATGATTTTGATATATGGAAGTCTATTATCTCGATTATTTTATACCTGTACAACCAACCGCTATCCAATCAAAGTTAATATACTCTGTGTGCAAAGCATGCTGAATATAATAAATGGATCTTAAGTGTTTATCATATTATGTCTAATTTGGTCATGTAATGAGATTGAAAGAAGACGCTCAGGCTCACAAAGCACTTCCCAGTGGCACCCGTATTTTGAGGCAAAGTAAGACGAGATCTCCATTGAGTTGGAGGGAAAGGTGGGAAAACGTTAACTCCCATGGTGCTCCCAATCGGCTAATGGCCAAAATTGCTAAGGCGGTTTTAAGTGGTGATGCTCAAATGTACGAACAATCCGAAGCAGGAACATAGGAAGGTAGAAGTGTCTAAATTTTAACTAAAGCTAGTAATTTCTATTATAAAAAGTACTACAAAAATAATCTGCTCATATTACATTTAATGAAACAATTTTCAGCAAAGTTAATAGGAAAGCGATTTCTATAAATCTTTTGTGAGAAAACTTCACTTTGAAATTTTTTTGAAAAACAGCCTATTCAAGGATTTGAATGGAGAATGCGTTATGAAATGAATATGTGTGCGCATCCCGTTGACGTTTTCCCTTATTCTCACAAGTTTGGCATTTATATTTTAGAAGGAACTGCCTTTGTGTTCCACTAAGATCGGAGTAGATTTTGCTATACGTTTAGAAATACTATAACTGTATAAGCCGCTACTAGAGTTGTTTATCCAAAAATAGTTACGTAACTTGGTGTTTCCCAAAAAAATATAAAAAAAATTTTGCAGAAGACTAATTTTTTAGGGAATTTTGTACGAAAAATGGAGCAATCAATCTTTAATACTTTTGTAATACAAGTAAATTCTGGAAAATAGAGCTACCGAAAAAGTGAGGTTATGTTGTTAATATGACCTTCATTACTGCATCATGGGAGAATGCATTATTTTAATGTTTTGAAATTTTAACGATATGGAACATTTTTATCGAACTTATTACTGTGCGCTTTTGAAATAAGTTCAGTGACATACAGGGCGTCCTTTAAAAGGCTTCTGTGATGAAACATTATGCTATCGATATATTTGTATGAACCTCTAGTTAGTTTCAGACATAAGGGTGTATCTCTTTTTCCACTTTTATTGACAAAACTGCACCTTAATCTGTGGTTAGAATCGATAATCGCCAAAGTCGAAACAGGATGATTAAACTAGTTGTTGATAGGATTTATCCCTACTAAATGAACACTAACGGTTTTATTATTGAAAACTGTATAACGGTTCATGTTTGAATTATTCATTTTGAATGATATTTGTATATGTTTGAGTTATATATATATGTTTTTTTTTTCTATGGCATGAATTTAAACTTAAGGCGTTATGCCTTTTCACCACATAAATAAGAAATTTCACCCCCCTATTATCAGGAATAATGGAAAGCTACAAAAGCAATCATTCCCAAATTCAGAGAGGGATAGGATGGTAACGCAATAGAGGGAGATGAATTCATAATGGAAAATGCAGATTGAAGGGGTGGGCGAAAAAACTAGTGATGTGAAGGAAATGTAAGAGAGCATCTTTGAGTCATTTTTCTTCGAATTATTGGCCGTCAAAATTCCAATAGTCCAACCGTTACTCCAATGAAAAAACAACCTGTCTGAAAAACAGATGACAAATAACACGAAAACTCTGCTTAAGAACTGCAAAATAATTCCCGAAAATTTAGAGAAATTTTACCCATAGCGTAGGCATTTCTTAACATACGCTTCGGTACTGATACCTCCTGGTACTCAATGATACGAAAGTGGCTTTTATCCCCCTGGGAATTGATTCTGTGGTTTTTAATCGCCTTTTAAGATAGGCTTGCCAACCGCATAATACAGGGTGTTATGAGGACAATGCCTATTGGACGAAGTTGCGAAACAGCCCTTTACTGTAGCACAACAGGCCTTTACTCTAGTTACAACGGATGAGGAGAGAGTCGCTCCAGACCTTAAACGAAAGTTTGAAGAGGGAGATTGAGCACTGATCGCCAATATATTAAAGGCCAAGGTTTGAATACCACGAGTGATGAAGACGGGCAATACGCTCAACAATCGAGTATACTAACACGGGATTTGGAAGGTTTTTCATATATTTCGACCCATGGAGGTAAGGCCAGCACTACATCCTCCAAATTAATAAGGAATCAGAGGATGTATAGCACCCACAACTGGAAAATATGTGCTGGGGCGCTGGCAGAATTTATTTGCGCCAGACTTAGCCCGAAATTCTATTTCAATTTGCGACGTGCTCCCATTATATTCCACACAAATTGGGACAACGACAGCTTCATGTTTTATGTCCACTCTGATCGGCAGCTGCAAGGCAGACACACTTTCACTGAGAAGCTTCTAATGGTAAAGAGACTTGCGAAGTGTTTGTCATATCACTGCCGAGGGCCGAACAACTTTTTCTAATGAAATTATTTTTCCGTTGAATGGGACTTGATCCCAGAATCTTTAGTGTTATAGAAGGAGTACATTACCACCACATCTCGGAGGCCGCCATTCATGAACATATAATATATTCTAATTAAATACTTTAGAAAAATGATGTTTAATATTAGTTTAAAAGTCAAAAAACACCTATTCGTTACAAAAGGGAAATCGGTTGGCAGCCACGCCGTCAAAAACCAATAAAAGCACAGCGCCGCAGAGGTAAAGTGCATGCGGAAAAACAATAAAAACATCCAGAGTTTTGAAAAAAAATAAAAACGAAAACATTCACCATAATGGATAGTTGTTGAGTTGGTAGTAATGCAACGTTGCAAAAGTTGGCAGCTGCGTGTCACCGGCTACCAGGCCAAAAGCATGTAATACCAACCACCCAACCGGCAATACAGCGCCAACCAACCACCCAAAAATCATTCAACCAGTAAGTAAGTGTACATTGCAACACCACTTCGCTGCCCTATGCGACACGCGCCAAACCATCGTTCAACAATTGCCGCCTATGTAAGAGCGCGCGACAACGTCATAACCAACACCAACACCAATAACAACGATAGCAGCTTAGCATGTTGCGGTTATAAATAAGGCGCATTGAAATCAGTGCACCACATACATACAATCATAAAAAGATACATAAATAGGTCATTGAAGAGGCGCGCATGGTGGAGAGAAGAAGTGGAACGTGCCGCAATGCTAGTATGCGTCAGGTGTGGAGGAACCATCACAATTTACACACTTTGGTCCAACACCTTTTTGGTTTTTTGTTTTTTTTTTCAAGCTTCCGTTATTGTTATTACGGGATAGTAGACACGATGGAGCAGGCGGTCTGATGGAAGGCTTTGATGCGTAAGAGATATGGAGATTGATGTTTAAGTGCGACATCGTTGTAAAGTCTATTTATTTATTTCACGCTTTGATGTTTAAAAATTTCTCTTTAATTTTTCATGTCAGCTTTGTTGTGCTGCAATACTTGGTGAGGGGTTGTGCTGAGCTTAAACGTTGCTGTAGACTATCAAATGCTGCAGTGCGGTAATCACTCATTCCGTATTGTTACTTGTTCGCAGACGAATATTAAATCGTTTTAATTTTGTGTTTTTCGTTGGTCACCCAGCATCAGCAGCATGTACGAGATATCCGATATCGGATTTAAAAAGCCGAAATTGATTTAATTTAACTCGTGCCTGCGATTATAGCTGTGTTTTTTTTTACATCTATAGACGTTTGCGCTTAAACTTTTTACGGACTGCTAAGCGTCAAACTTTAAATACACCTCTGTAATTGCTGCGCATAAAATTTTTCTTACTAAATTTCAATACGCATTATACTCAGATGTAACTGAAATATATGTCTATGTTTCATCTCAACACTAATTCTATGTTTCACCTCTAAAAATTGTGTGTATCCACTATTCATCGCAACCGATTCAGCTATATGTTATACATTATGGCAACGAGAAGTTTGTGTCTTCGATTTTAGGTACGCCCTGTTCTGTATCTAGTTATTTAACGACTGCCGCTAGATGGGTTTCCTAAGCATTATCTGAGCGAGGATAAGCGTCTTTTTTTTACACGCAACCCTAAACGTATACGCTACTAAAAAAAAACACGGCTTATATTGTTCTCTGAAACCGTGATATGCTGTAGTAAAACTTTGGATGCACTGTCTATGTCATGCACCTCCGCCTGGGAGTCACTGAATGAGTCAGGAAGTCCGTACGACTGATTTAACTGAAGATATGCTTTTATATCAAACCAATTTCTTTTTTCATTTTCGAGTCGTTTGCACAGGTTTTCATTCCTTCCTCTGCCTTGGCCTTCCTTCCATTTTTTCCTCAAAGGATATGGTAAGTTCTGCACTTGGAAGTCTGCCATAATACTGTCATTGTTGGATTTAAGATCTGTCGTAATCCTCTTTTCTCATCCTCTTTCCATGTCACCTTCCTTTATTTGGTTGATTTCCACATGCTATATTACCTTAGTCTTGGAGACCCTTTCGCTGTCAAACCCTGCGCATCATTTAACTATTCCAGAGCAGTACAGCTCACTTCTGATATTCCAAGGCATGCAGGCCTTTTCACCTTTCCATCTTTCTGTTGGTTTCTGTTTTTGTCTAGCCTTCACTGTTATTCTAATGTTTGCAAAAATCAGTTATTTTAACAGTCTGTTTGGTATTCTTATAGTGATAGTAATAATTGCTAAACTAAAAAAACAATTCTTAATTATCAGTGCTGAAGAAATCTCTGTCATATTTAGCAACCTTCATTGTTTTTCTAATGTTGACAAAATCTGTTGTTTTAACAGTTTTATTTGTATTCTTAGGGTGATTGTAATAAATATTAAATTAAAGTAAAAAAATTTTAAACAATCAGTGCTAAAAAAAATTCTGTAATATTAACAGACTTCATTGTAATTCTAATGCTTACAAAAATCTGTTATTTTAACATTCTTATTGATAATCGTAGGGTGATAGTAATAATTGTTAAAATAAGGTAAATATTTGTGAATTTTCAGTGCTGCAGCAATCTCTGTCATATTACTAGCATTCACTGTTATTCTAATTTTGACAAAAATCTGTTATTTTAACATTATTATTGGTATTATTGGTGTGATACTAACAATTATTAAATTAAAGTAAATAATTGTGAATTGTCAGTGCTAGAAAAATTTCCATCATATTAACAGCCTTCAATGTTATTCCCATGTATGAGTGATAGTATTAATAGTTAAATTAATAGAGTAACACGTATCTTACGTATGAAAAAAACTTTTCTTGTCGATTTGACTGTTGCAACCGTCAATTCCGAATCAACAAATTGTGCGAAGTTGATTTAATGGCTATTTCTGATGAATAAAAAATTACAGAAATTTCGGTGGATTTGACGTGTAATTCAGTTTATTTTACTAGCTTTTTCTTTAAGTCTACAATGCCGAAACCTTGATCTGGATACCCCCAACATGAAACAATAAAAGACTGATTCCTTTTTTTCTGTCCTAAATTTTGAAATTAAGATTTTGAAAATCTTATATTTTGTATTATATATATATATATTAGACTGGGTCGATTTATTAACCGATATCGCGCCATCGATTTTTCGATAGGATTTGGGCTTAGGAAAAAAAGTTTCACTACGCATACCCAAAAAAATTATTTTCGAGCTTGCGAAAAAAAATTGCGAAAGGGTCAATTTTTCGACCAAAACACTCCCCAAACCCCAAAAAATATTTTTTTTTTTAAACTGTTATCGCCAACGTTTATATATGGGGTATTCCATCCCATTTCGACCAATTTTGAACCCGACCCCTTTAGAATTGGCTGAAAGTTTTTCTCTTTTTCTAGCTTACGAAAGACGTTTATCAGAATTTTTTCAAATGTTTTCATCCAACTCAAAAAAAGTTATGAATTTAAAAAAAAAAACACCGTTTTTGTTTTCAAAATGCTATAACTTTTTCAAAAATTTACCGTTTAGGATCTTTTTTTTAAATTTTTTTTTTAATGTACTTTTCGGAAAAATTCAAAAAAATTTTTAAAGTTTTTTTTTAATTTTTCAGTTTTTCGAGATTTTTCGAATTTCGCCATTTTTATTATTTTTTTTTCTCATAAAAAACTTCAATCAATTCTGCAATCATTCCCACTAATCCCGGAGTGGGCCGATTTTTTTTTTTTTTTATTTTTTCAAAAATAAAAATTTTTTTTTATCAATTTTATTTATATAACAAAAAAATGTAAGAAAATGATTTTTAAGTATTCTTTTCTTTATATATTATGGTAATCTACGATTAAAATGACCAGGACAGCGAAAGCAAGTCATTTTAATCGTAGATTCCCATAATAACTTGCTTTCGCTGTCCTGGTCATTTTAATCGTAGATTACCATAATATATAAAGAAAAGAATACTTTTAAATAATTTTCTTACATTTTTTTGTTATGTAAATAAAATTGATAAAAAAAAAATTTTCAATTAAATAAAAAAAAAAATATAAAAAAAAAATCGGCCCACGCCGGGATTAGTGGGGATGATTGCAGAATGGATTGAAGTTTTTTATGAGAAAAAAAATAAAAAATGGCGAAATTCTAAAAATCTCGAAAAACTGAAAAATTTAAAAAAAAAACTATAAAATTTTTTTTGTATTTTTCCGAAAAGTACATTTAAAATCAAATTAAAAAAAAAAAAAGATCCCAAACGGTCAATTTTTGAAAAAGTTATAGCATTTTGAAAACAAAAACGGTGTTTTTTTTTAAATTCATAACTTTTTTTGAGTTGGATGAAAAAATTTGAAAAAATTCTGACAAACGTCTTTCGTAAGCTAGAAAAAGAAGAAAAACTTTCAGCCAATTCTAAAGGGGTCGAGTTCAAAATTGGTCGAAATGGGATGGAATACCCCATATATATACTATAACTATAAATATTATTTCAAAACCGGCCTCATATTTTCTACTTATATTAATGGTCACCATCACCACACTTCTAATAAAAAGTATTGAATCTAAGCCAAAAGTTTTAGCACAGCAAGAAGTTTAAAAAATTTTTAAAATACATACAATGCGTCACTGTGTACAAGTAATCATGTATATAAGTTATTGTATTATTATTTGAATACGAGTACACACTACTACACACACAAACAAATATTTGACATCACTGCTGAATATGTCAAAACTTTCTGGCAAAATATTCAAAAGTTGGCTCGAATGCAGAATCTCAAGAGTATACAAGACATAAAAACATATTTAAAAAAGTATATACATATGTATGAGTGAATATCTGAGTAAATACTTATATTCCACATGTAAGTAAATACATCACGTGCAACCACAATTCTTCGGCTCATGGATATGGTTATCAAAATTTATGAAATCAAAAATTTAGCAAAAGTTGAAAGCATATCATATATACATATGTA
This sequence comes from Eurosta solidaginis, assembly GCF_040869045.1. Lineage (NCBI taxonomy): Eukaryota > Metazoa > Arthropoda > Insecta > Diptera > Tephritidae > Eurosta > Eurosta solidaginis. The sequence goes on along the minus strand of NC_090319.1, from coordinate 303,391,997 downwards.
CATACACAATGGAGTTACGACAGTCTGGCAGCATGGCTGTGGAAAATTTCGTCTGGTGCATCATATATCATGCAAGTGACAACATGAAAGTAGAACTATGTACTCTCGCCACTACATAAACTAACTTTCAGTTGATGTTAAGTTCTCTATCCAAAAAATCTTGTAAATGTACAGTTGTGGTCAAAAAAGTTGCACGAAAATTTTAAATCGTCGGCTATATCACATTATTTCGGCTACCAGTACGAAAGTGCCTTATCCGAAATGTTTTTTTAAAAGCATCCTACTTCAGATACCGGAGCCATGACTCGAATCTAGAAAATAGGTTTCTGAACTCAGCGCACGCATATTCAGCATTTATTTCGCAAAGAAACACCTATGCTCGTGTAAGCTATTCAGCACTGAAGACCTAGCGGTGGTTGCAATAGAGGGGGAAAAACCGTTCGTTATCCTAAAATCCTGCTACATGGCCCGTAACATGGAAGCCTCACCAAAAGAGTTCAAAAGGTGCAGTGAAGATCTGTCATAGGCGCAGATGTGAATACCCATAATAGAGGATGGGAAGGAAACGATATTAATGACAGAGGTATGCCGTTCTTTGTTAAATACTAGAGTGCAGTATCAGGTGGCTAAAATGAGTAACGTTTCTACGTAAGTCGGCCAAACTTCCAGTAGTGTGCTTGATATCACATAGAGTTCTGACCATGATACGTCAGAGTACGAACGGAGGGGCTTTGATAGTCCATTCTTTTTTACCATGCATAAATCAGCTTCAGCATACTCCTAAAGAGGGAAGTGAAGGGGAAAACCTTAAGAAACCATAGAAAAGAGCCAATCTATTGAGAACCTAGTAACGTGAAAACAGCAGGTCGAAAAGTTTCTGTGCGTACATAGAATACTCTAACAAAACTGCAAAACTAAAAAAAGTCAGATACAGTTTATGGTCTGATGACAAAGGACAACGAGGGATGGTCACACAGTCGTGACGATTCCGTTGACGCTACTTAACATAAAATTTCAATTAGCAGATGATGCGGCAGAATTTTGTAACAATATTTACACTCCAAATATGGAGCGAGCAGTGCCAGGATTGGTAACAAATACTAAAATTGAATGGGCGATAAAAACGTTTGCCTAATTCAAATCGCCGCATCCAGATGGGATATTCCCTGCTATGTGGCAGATCGCAGATGAAACAATTGTAGAATAGCTAAGAATAATATTCCAGGGTTATACAAAACTGTACAACGTCCCACAATCTAGGAGAAAAGCTCGAGTAGTCTTCATACCGAATGCGCGTAGAACCAGTAATTTGCATCCGAGATAATACAGGCCCATTAGTTTGACATATTTTCTGCTCAATAGAGAGACGTATAGGGTGACCATGAATATAGAGCAAGTTCTGGAGACCAGTAATATTCCTTGCGTTTCCTAAATGTTATCCTGGCTACTGCAGGGGCTTTAAGCAATATCTCAAAATGAGCAATTTTCAACAGTCTCAACTCGATTGAGGTACATCTGGCCTTAACAAATTGGATTGCCTCCATGCTAAATTAAAGAAAGGTAATGTCAATGGAGTCTATCTGATGCCACTAAATCTGTAAGCAGTGAATTCCTCTGCTCAAGTCACGTCGTAAGCAGATCACGTTTTAGTCATCATATGCGGCAGATATCTACCATTTAGTTTGCGCAAGCACTTCGGGATGTACAGATAACGCCGAAAAAAGCGATCTGGTATGATTGGCGAGGAAGTATGTGTAAATTCCCCCATTGGATTAGGCCTAGGCTGGTACGGGAAACTCCACAAGGAATCTACTGCACAAAATATATAGGAATCATAGTGGATAGTGGGTTCTCGACTATAAAGGTATAGAAACTCACGAAAACGAGGATAAGTTGACAGAGTGCTGCACTCGATGACTGATTTGACGATAGACATCCTAATCACAATCGGATTATGAGGAATCAAGTTGCATTTGATACATCAAGAAGGAAAGGCATGAATAGTTGTGAAGAGATGGAAAATTTCTAAGACCATAAATTGTAGAGACAGTTAAGCTGAACTTAATGCGAATTTTTTATTCATAATACTAACAACGCTGGTCTTTGAGTGAGCAGATAGCCTGAGCTACAGTAGTTCAGAAGCTAGAACAAGGCTGCTGGCTTTGTGAGGGATGCATATGCACTCTCTAAACAATTTTATTTAAAACGAATATAGAGAAATAATGCCTGTTAGAGAGTCATTTTAAATAGTACTTTTCTGCTCACTATTGTATTTTTTTATAAAAAAAATAAGTTTCATTCACAATTTGCAATGCAGTACCATATCTAATAGTGATAAATTTGACTATTTGTAAGTATGTAGTTCTTGTGACATTATTTTGCTCAACATTTCGATTATCTTCTCTTGGAAAAAATACAAGCAATGGTGATATTAAATATGCATATGATTAAGTTTTAAATAGATTTATCATCACAAATTAACATCTTTGTTTTACAGCTTTGGACATCTGCAATATAATAAATTTAACTTATGATGTTTTATTGCAATAACAGTTAATTGTAATCAAGGTATAAGCAATAGCTAAGCATGAAGCTGGACATACTTACGAACGGTCAGGGGATCAACATCACGAAAAATAATGAATATAAGAATTAAGTGTAAGTACATAGATTGACCAAAGAGCATTGCAGTTTGAAGTAAGTTCTGGATAATATATACTGGTTAATATCGCAATTTTTGTTAGATAAATGCACGAAGCAGCAAAGAAGCACACAGAGAAGATGATACAACCGAGCCCGCTAAGAGAGACGATGAAGTTAATGCACCACTAACCGACTTCGGCAAGCCTCAGTGGCAATATCCAGATTGAAAAACTATAAAGTTGCTGGCACTGATGGATTTCCTATGGGCAAACTGCATTCATCAACTTCTTAATAAAGTATGGTTAATGGTTTTTGTCTGCTTTTGCTCTGCGACATATACTGGTGAAAACCAGCGAATGAAGCTATCTCCGACACCAAAAAACGAAGCTGCCCTTTTGCACCTGTATCTGAAGGACGCTGAGTAACACCAGCAACTCAGTCAGAGTTTTCAGGATCTCTTTTAGCCGTTCGGAACTAGTTTTCTTCATTTCGTTAAAACAACGACGGGGAGAACAACCTAAATAGTGAAGCTTAGCCGTTCTGAACGAATTTTAAATAAGAGCTGCACATTTTCTGCTCAAAAACGTTCGTTGTTAGTTGAAATATGGTTGAGACAATGAAGAAGAAATGAGAGAAAGTGCGTAAAATGAGGCCATCTCCTGACCGCTACATCATAGCACAATGACGGAAAAATTTACTTGGTAGAGTTGATATGAGCGAATTCAGACAGAAAATCAAACGCAAGGTAAGATTATCGATTTATTCTCGAAAAGTGATTAATTTTTAATAAATAGTTATTGATTTGTTATCGACTATTATACTATTTTTATACTCAGTTGAGCAGAGCTCACAGAGTTTATTAAGTTTGATTGGATAACGGTTGGTTGTACATATATAAAGGAATCGAGATAGATATAGACTTCCATATATCAAAATAATCAGGATCGAAAAAAATATGATTGAGCCATGTCCGTCCGTCCGTCCGTCCGTTAACACGATAACTTGGGTAAATTTTGAGGTATCTTGATGAAATTTGGTAAGTAGGTTCCTGAGCAATCATCTCAGATCGCTATTTAAAATGAACGATATCGGACTATAACCACGCCCACTTTTTCGATATCGAAAATTTCGAAAAACCGAAAAAGTGCGATAATTCATTACAAAAGACAGATAAAGCGACGAAACCTGGTAGATGAGTTGAGCTTATGAAGCAGAATAGAAACTTAGTAAAATTTTGGACAATGGGCGTGGCACCGCCCACTTTTAAAAGAAGGTAATTTAAAACTTTTGCAAGCTGTAATTTGGCAGTAGTTGAAGATATCATGATGAAATTTGGCAAGAACGTTACTCCTATTACTATATGTACGCTTCATAAAAATTAGCAAAATCGGAGAAGGACCATGCCCACTTTTAAAAAAAAATTTTTTTGTAAAGTAAAATTTTAACAAAAAATTTAATATCTTTACAGTATATAAGTAAATTATGTCAACATTCAACTTTAGTAATGATATGGTGCAACAAAATACAAAAACAAGTAAGGAAGATTAAGTTGGGGTGTAACCGAACATTACATACTCAGTTGAGAGCTATGGTGACAACATAAGGGAAAATAACCATGTAGGAAAATGAACCGAGGTAACCCTGGAATGTGTTTGTATGACATGTGTATCAAATGAAAGGCATTAAAGAGTATTTTAAGAGGGAGTGGGCCATAGTTGTATAGGTGGCATTTAGGGATATAGCCATAAAGGTGAATCAGGGTTGACTCTAGAATGCGTTTGTACGATATGGGTATCAAATGAAAGGTGTTAATGAGTATTTTAAAAGGGAGTAATCCTTAGTTCCATAGGTGGACGCCGTTTCGAGATATCGCCATAAAGGTGGACCAGGGGTGACCCTAGAATTTGTTTGTACAATATGGGCATCAAACGAATGGTGTTAATGAGTATTTTAAAAGGGAGTGGGCCTTAGTTCTATAGGTAGATGCCGTTTCGAAATATCGCCATAAAGGTGGACCAGTGGTGACTCTAGAATGTGTTTGTACGATATGGGTATCAAATTAAAGGTATTAATGATGGCTTTAAAAGGGAGTGGTGGTTGTTGTATAGGTGGTCGCCTTTTCGAGATATCGCCATAAAGGTGGACCAGGGGTGACTCTAGAATGCGTTTGTACGATATGGGTATCAAATGAAAGATGTTAATGAGTATTTTAAAAGGAAGTAATCCTTAGTTCCATAGGTGGACGCCGATTCGAGATATCGCCATAAAGGTGGACCAGGGGTGACCCTAGAATTTGTTTGTATAATATGGGTATCAAATGAAAGGTGTTAATGAGTATTTTAAAAGGGAGTAATCCTTAGTTCCAAAGGTGGACGCCGATTCGAGATATCGCCATAAAGGTGGACCAGGGGTGACCCTAGAATTTGTTTGTACAATATGGGTATCAAAAGAAAGGTGCTAATGAGTATTTTAAAAGGTAGTAATCCTTAGTTCCATAGGTGGACGCCGTTTCGAGATATCGCCATAAAGGTGGAGCAGGGGTGACCCTAGAATTTGTTTGTACAATATGGGTATCAAAAGAAAGGTGTTAATGAGTTTTTTAAAAGGGAGTAATCCTTAGTTCCATAGGTGGACGCCGATTCGAGATATCGCCATAAAGGTGGACCAGGGGTGACCCTAGAATTTGTTTGTACAATATGTGTATCAAATGAAAGGTGTTAATGAGTATTTTAAAAGGGAGTAATCCTTAGTTCCATAGGTGGACGCCGATTCGAGATATCGCCATAAAGGTGGACCAGGGGTGACCCTAGAATTTGTTTGTACAATATGTGTATCAAATGAAAGGTGTTAATGAGTATTTTAAAAGGGAGTAATCCTTAGTTCCATAGGTGGACGCCGATTCGAGATATCGCCATAAAGGTGGACCAGGGGTGACCCTAGAATTTGTTTGTACAATATGGGTATCAAATGAAAGGTGTTAATGAGTATTTTAAAAGGGAGTGGGCCTTAGTTCTATAGGTAGATGGTGTTTCGAAATATCGTCATAAAGGTGGACCAGGGGTGACTCTAGAATGCGTTTGTACGATATGGGTATCAAAAGAAAGGTGCTAATGAGTATTTTAAAAGGTAGTAATCCTTAGTTCCATAGGTGGACGCCGTTTCGAGATATCGCCATAAAGGTGGAGCAGGGGTGACCCTAGAATTTGTTTGTACAATATGGGCATCAAACGAATGGTGTTAATGAGTATTTTAAAAGGGAGTGGGCCTTAGTTCTATAGGTAGATGCCGTTTCGAAATATCGCCATAAAGGTGGACCAGGGGTGACTCTAGAATGTGTTTGTACGATATGGGTATCAAATTAAAGGTATTAATGATGGCTTTAAAAGGGAGTGGTGGTTGTTGTATAGGTGGTCGCCTTTTCGAGATATCGCCATAAAGGTGGACCAGGGGTGACTCTAGAATGCGTTTGTACGATATGGGTATCAAATGAAAGGTGTTAATGAGTATTTTAAAAGGGAGTAATCCTTAGTTCTATAGGTGGACGCCGTTTCGAGATATCGCCATAAAGGTGGACCAGGGGTGACTCTAGAATGCGTTTGTACGATATGGGTATCAAATGAAAGGTGTTAATGAGTATTTTAAAAGGGAGTAATCCTTAGTTCCATAGGTGGACGCCGTTTCGTGATATCGCCATAAAGGTGGACCAGGGGTGACCCTAGAATTTGTTTGTATATGGGCATCAAACGAAAGGTGTTAATGAGTATTTTAAAAGGGAGTGGGCCTTAGTTCTATAGGTGGACGCCATTTCGAAATATCGCCAAAAACGTGGACCAGGGGTGACTCTAGAATGTGTTTGTACGATATGGGTATCAAATTAAAGGTATTAATGAGGGTTTTAAAACGGAGTGGTGGTTGTTGTATAGGTGGTCGCATTTTCGAGATATCGCCATAAAGGTGGACCAGGGGTGACCCTAGAATTTGTTTGTACAATATGGGTATCAAAAGAAAGGTGTTAATGAGTATTTTAAAAGGTAGTAATCCTTAGTTCCATAGGTGGACGCCTTTTCGAGATACCGCCATAAAGGTGGACCAGGGGTGACCCTAGAATTTGTTTGTACAATATGGGTATCAAAAGAAAGGTGTTAATGAGTTTTTTAAAAGGGAGTAATCCTTAGTTCCATAGGTGTACGCCTTTTCGAGGTATCGCAATAAAGGTGGACCAGGGGTGACTCTAGACTTTGTTTGTGCGATATGGGTATCAAATTAAAGGTGTTAATGAGTATTTTTAAAAGGGAGTGGGCCTTCGTTCTATAGGTGTTCGCCTTTTCGAGATATCGCCATAAAGGTGGACCAGGGGTGACTTTAGAATATGTTTGTACGATATGGGTATCAAATGAAAGGTGTTAATGAGTATTTTAAAAGGGCGTGGGGCTTAGTTCTATAGGTGGACGCCTTTTCGAGATATCGCCATAAAGGTGGACCAGGGGTGACTCTAGAATGAGTTTGTACGATATGGGTATCAAATTAAAGGCATTAATGAGAGTTTTAAAGGGGAGTGGTGGTGGTTGTATATGTGAAGGCGTTTTTCAGATATCGACCAAAATGTGGACCAGGGTGACCCAGAACATTATCTGTTGGATACCGCCAATTTATTTATATATGTAATACCTGCCAAGATTTTAAGGGTTTTTTATTTCGCCCTGCAGAACTTTTTCATTTTCTTCTACATAATACGGTAGGTGTCACAACCATTTTATAAATTTTTTCTAAAGTTATATTTCGCGTCAATAAAACAATCCAATTACCTTACCATGTTTCATCCCTTTTTTCGTATTTGGTATAGAATTATGGCATTTTTTTCATTTTTCGTAATTTTCTATATCGAAAAAGTGGGCGTGGTCATAGTCGGATTTCGTTCGTTTTTCATACCAAGATAAAGTGAGTTCAAGTAAACACGTGAACTAAGTTCATTAAAGATATGTCGATTTTTGCTCAAGTTATCGTGTTAACGGCCATGCGGAAGGAAAGACGGACGACTGTGTATAAAAACTGGGCGTGGCATCAACCGATTCCGCCCATTGTCACAGAAAACAGTTAACGTCATAAAATCTATGCCCGTACCAAATTTCAAAAGGATTGGTTGATTTTTGTTCGACTTATGGCGTTAAAAGTATCCTAGACAAATTAAATGAAAAAGGGCGGAGCCAAGCCCATTTTGAAATTTTCTTTTATTTTTGCATTTTGTTGCACCACATCATTACTGGAGTTGAATGTTGACATAATTTACTTATATACTCTAAAGATATTAAATTTTTTGTTAAAATTTTACTTTGAAAAAAAATTTTTTTTAAAAGTGGGCGTGGTCCTTCTCCGATTTTGCTAATTTTTATTAGGCGTACATATAGTAATAGGAGTAACGTTCCTGCCAAATTTCATCATGATATCTTCAACGACTGCAAAATTACAGCTTGCAAACGTTTTAAATTACCTTCTTTTAAAAGTGGGCGGTGCCACCCCCATTGTCCAAAATTTTACTAATTTTCTATTCTGCGTCATAAGTTCAACTCATCTACCAAGTTTCGTCGCTTTATCTGTCTTTTCGAAATTTTCGATATCGAACAATGACTATAACCACGGATATCGTTCATTTTAAATAGCGATCTGAGATGAGTGCTCAGGAACCTACATACCAAATTTCATCGAGATACCTCAAAATTTACTCAAGTTATCGTGTTAACGGACGGACGGACGGACATGGCTCAATCAAATTTTTTTTTCGATCCTGATTATTTTGATATATGGAAGTCTATATCTATCTCGATTCCTTTATATATGTACAACCAACCGTTATCCAATCAAACTTAATATACTCTGTGAGCTCTGCTCAACTGAGTATAAAAAACATAGGCATTTCAAAGTGGGATTTTTCAAAATTTGCCCCTACGACCCAAAGGGAGGGACATCATAATTCGTTTTAGAGGTATGGTTCCTTCGGCAAAGTTTCTTATTTTGATCCCTAGAATATGATTTTCACAGAGCAATGGGCGATTTTTTTGCCTCCCCACAAATCGACCCGGCCTAGTGTATACGCTTTTCTTTAAATTAACATCTTCATTCTTTTTCTATGAAGCTATTTCAGTTAAAAGTTTTCCTACTTGTACCCACTCTAAAGGGAAGTTAGTGACTTACTTTCTCAGTTATAAAATCGACACTTTGGATTTAAGTATTTCTTATATAATACTACATTTCCACCAAATTAAAACTCGGTGCTTTTTGATTTTAGTCGACCGCTAAAACTAGTCCAAAAATGTCGGCAGACTTATGGGCCTTCTCAGTATAAAGAATGCGAAAACGAAAATTAAAAATTGCAGTTCTGTAAAGAAACGTAGCGTAACATATATTTGGGAACACTGCTACGGCCTTTAAGGAGCTTCGACTTACCTACATTTATCCACTTGTTCGAAACGGGGACATTTTCTACCGTCTAGGACATAGGCATGGTAAATACGATAATCAAAAGCACGTAAAAGTGCAACTTGTTTTATACGGGGTTTATTCGGACCCTCTATGCTTCTAATGGTCCCATTTCTCGAACATTAACAGAATTTAATCTTCGCTCAAATTCTTTAGAAATCGACTTTTCAGTATCTAAAGATATCTTTAAAGCTGTAATTGCTCATGCATAATTATATTATATATTATTTTTCTTTGTATTTTGTATTACTATTTATCTCTTTATCTCTACGTAGTCTGTAAGTACATTTTTGTAATTTGTAATTGATCAAACTACTAATAAAATGAAAATAAAATGAAAATGAAAGCGAACTGGTACTGTTTCCAGGGGACGAGAAGCGCACCAGGTTTGAACTAGAGATTTTCCCTACAAGTTCTGTAATAAAATACGTTCTGCATCTTTTGACAACGTTTTAATGTAACCAAATTTAAGTCTATAATATTCACATTTTCTTTTAAAATTAATTTAATATTGTGCCTTGTGCTCTTTTCATGTCGACTTCATTGCAATATTAAACTTCAAAGAGCTATTAAGGAAGTTAAATTTCAAATATTAGAAACGACGTTAATATGCGCACGTCTTGATGTAATATCTAGGATAAGAAAGCTTCTGCTCTATATTTACGAGTAAACGGCAACAACAACAAATGCGTTTCTGTTCTCATGAAATTGAAGCTGTTAAATCAACAAAATCCGTTGGAGGTTAGCGCTTTGTAGGTCCATTAAAACTTTTTTATGATGGCAATAAAATTGAGTTTCACAAAAAAGCTTCAAAAGTCAAACGAATTTTCCTTTTTCTAGCGATTTACTACTCAATTTTTGGGATATTTGCTCCCTCCACTGTAATTTATTACGAATAAATAATGAAGTTATTTGATTTTATGTCATATTGTGAAATTATTTTCTACGGAATTTTTTGGACACTCTTATTTTGATATAAAATGCCTCATTGAGGCTAGTTAAGTTTAGGGCTCTTTTAAAATGTCTTTATATTGATTTAAAGTAAGTTGGAAAAATAATAGAGCTTATTTTGTTCTTCACAGAGCTTTTCGCGCGAATACCTACTCACACAGCTGCCCTCCTTGATTGCTGAGAACGGTAAAGCGTTCTTAGTTCAGCTTGTATCACTTGATTGCAAGGGCAACTCCTCTGCAGTAAATTTCACTAGTTTCCAACCTAGGCCAGACCTACATAATTAAGAGGCGATACTAGTTCGAAGTGCTTTCAACATACCCTTACACTGTGATATTCTATAAAATGGATTTAAACATGTAGCTGTAATTTCAAGTTTGGCTTCTAACTGTTCAAACTAGCCCAGAACTACATCTTTAAGAGGCGATACTAGTACGAAGTGCTTTCAACATACCCTTACACTGTGATATTCTATAAAATGGATTTAAACATGTAGCTGTAATTTCAAGTTTGGCTTCCAACTGTCAAATTCTGCATCCGATCAGCACTGGTTCGCAGGAAGTCATCTGTAGTCCGAAACTGTCCCTTTAAGTACTGTCCAAAAATTTTGCATGCCCTTATTCTAAATAGTTCCAGAATCGTTAAGTTTCAGTGCATGGATTATTTTCCCCTACAACAAATAAAGTAAATTAGTGCAGTACGGCTAAAAGAGATCCTTCTCAACTCTTTCTGAATAGGTGGTGTTGCTCAACGTCAGGTTCACCTAGGCAACTCCTTCTCGTGCTGTCGGAGATAGCTTTAATAGCTGGTTCTACCAGTTTCTGGCGAACACTGAAAATTAAATCTTATTTTTGCAAACGGTCATTTGATTGTGAACTGGGATAAATATGTGTACTTATGTTGCACCCTTCTGACCATAGTTTGTAAAGAAGCTGATGAATGCTTGAACAACAGGAAATCTATCAGTGCTAGCATCTTTATTTATTTCCAGTCTGGATATTGCTATCGCGCCTTGGCAAAGCCGGGTAGTGGAACATTTCTTCCATCGTTTTCTATTGCCGGGTAGGTTTCACGATCGTCTCTGTGCGCTTCATCGCCGCCTCCAATAAGAAAAGTAGCGAAGTCTCTCCCCTATTAGTTGAGTTATTTTGATGGTTTACGGTGCTGCCCGTATACTAGAGACTCGAGCCCAACTAGCGCAAGGGGAAACATTGTGATACTCTCCTGTAATCAATTTCTGCTGTTTTAATTGAGCTATTCGGTGCTCCGTTTACGCCATTTGGAGCAGTCAATGCATCTGCTGATATATTTTAAGAAGCATTAAGTAACTTTCAAAGCTCCGACAATATTAAGCTATAATTAATTTAACCCCCGTCTTATCAGCATGCGGACAAAGCGTCCAGTGTCCGGTGATTGTAGCAGTAATCCTAAATATTTTTATACTCAGTAGAGCAGAGCTCACAGAGTATATTAACTTTGATTGGATAATGGTTGGTTGTATAGGTATAAAGGAATCGAGATAGATATAGACTTCCATATAGCAAAATCATCAGTATCGAACAAAAATTTGATTGAGCCATGTCCGTCCGTTAACACAATAACTTGAGTAAATTTTGAGGTATCTTGATGAAATTTGGTATGTAGGTTCCTGAGCACTCATCTCAGCTCGCTATTTAAAATGAACGATATCGGACTATAACCACGCCCACTTTTTCGATACCGAAAATTTCGAAAAATCGGAAAAGTGCGATAATTCATAACCAAAGACGGATAAAGCCGTGAAACTTGGTAGGTGAGTTGAACTTATGACGCAGAATATAAAATTAGTAAAATGTTGGACAATGGGTGTGTCACCGCCCACTTTTAAAAGAAGGTAATTTCGCAATCGTTGAAGACATCATGATGAAATTTGGCAGGAACGTTACCCCTATTACTATATGTATGCTTAATAAAAATTAGCAAAATCGGGGACCGACCACGCCCACTTTTAAAAATTTTTTTTTTAAAGTCAAATTAAAAAAGTTAATATCTTTACATTATATAAGTAAATTATGTCAGCACTCAATTCCAGTAATGATATGGTGCACCAAAATACAAAAATAAAAGAAGATTTCAAAATGGGCGTGGCTCCGCCCTTTTTCATTTAATTTGTCTAGGATACTTTTAATGCCATAAGTCGAACAAAAAATTACCAATCCTTGTGAAATTTGGTAGGGGCTTAGATTCTAGGACGATATCTGTTTTCTGTGAAAAAGGGCAAAATCGGTTGAAGCCACGCCCAGTTTTCATACACGGTCGACCTTCCGCTCGGCCGTTAACACGATAACTTGATTAAAAATCGATAGATCTTTACTAAACTCAGTTCACGTAAATATCTGAACTCACTTTGTATTGGTATAAAAAATGGCCGAAATCCGACTATGACCACGCGCACTTTTTCGATATCGAAAATTACGAAAAATGAAAAAAATGCCATAACTCTATACCAAATACGAAAAAAAGGGATGAAACGTGGTAACTGGATTGCTTTATTGACGCAAAATATAACTTGAGAAAAAAACTTTGTAAAATGGGTGTGACACCTACCATATTAAGTAGAGGACAATGAAAAAGTTCTGCAGGGTGAAATCAAAAGCCCTTGGAATCTTGGCAGTAATACTGTTCGTGGTATTACATATATAAATAAATTAGCGGTACCCGACAGATGATGGTCTGGGACACCCTGGTCCACATTTTGATCGACATCTCGAAAACGCCTTCACATATACAACTACCACCACTCCCTTTTAAACCCCTTATTAATACGTTTAATTTGATATCCATATCGTGCAAACACATTATAGAGTCACCCCTGGTCCACCTTTATGGCGATATCTCGAAAAGGCGTCCACCTGTAGAACTAAGGCCCACTCCCTTTATAAATACTCATTAACACCTTTCATTTGATACCCGTATCGTGCAAACAAATTCTAGAGTCACCCATGGTCCACCTTTGTGGCGATATCTCGCAAAGGCGGCCACCTATAGAACTAAGGCCCACTACCTTTAAAATAATCATTAGCACCTTTCGTTTGATACCCATATTGTACAAACGCATTCTAGAGTCACCCCTGGTCCACCTTTATGGCGATATCTCGAAAAGGCGTCCACCTATAGAACTAAGGCCCACTCCCTTTTAAAATACTCATTAACACCTTTCATTTGATACCCATATCGTACAAACAAATTCTAGAGTCACCTCTGGTCCACCTTTGTGGCGATATCTCGAAAAGGCGGCCACCTATAGAACTAAGGCTCACTACCTTTTAAAATACTCATTAGCACCTTTCGTTTGATACCCATATTGTACAACCAAATTCTAGAGTCACCTCTGGTCCACCTTTATGGCGATATCTCGAAAAGTCCTCCACCTATAGAACTAAGGCCCACGCCCTTTAAAAAAACTTATTAACATCTTTATTTTTGATACCCATATCGTACAAGCAAATTCTAGAGTCACCCCTGGTCCACCTTTATGGCGATATCTCGAAAAGGCGTCCACTTATAGAACTAAGGCCCACTCCCTTTATAAATACTCATTAACACCTTTCATTTGATACCCGTATCGTACAAACAAATTCTAGAGTCACCCATGGTACACCTTTGTGGCAATATCCCTAAATGGCATCCACCTATAGAACTATGGCCCTCTTAAAATATTCTTTAATACATTCCATTGGTACACATGTCATACAAACACATTCCAGGGTTACCCTAGGTTCATTTTCCTACATGGTGATTTTCCCTTACTTTGTCTCCATAGCTCTCAATGTTTGGTTACACCCAAACTTAGCTTTCCTTACTTGTTTTTATTGATCTACATATGTCCTTTTATTTGCTTTGATATATTTCAGGTCTCCGAGGGGTATCAGCTGGATACCATTGTCTATTGGTGTTTCTATGGACGTTACTCTCTGCATATAGCTTTCGTAGTTGTCTTTTTTATTCATACAAAAATTCGCCTTCGGCTCGAAACTTTCCCGTCTGTCGCAGACAAGTTGCTCCTTTCTTCAATCCATTAGCTACAACTCAAGTTTTTCGTATTATCGCCATTCAGCCTCTAAGTTCTTCCTAAAAGGACGCCTTGCTTCCGCTTTCATCCGGCAGTATCCTTTGATTGCTTTTTTTTAATTCACTTCAATATTCCCTGAAGTAGGCAGCATAATAGTACGAGATGCTTTTACATGATCGTTGGAATACATTTTTTCTTCGGCGTTGTAACGGGAAGCTCTAGAGATATGGCCTACTGCTCTTGCAATCCATCCAATTAAAAGCTAAAAAACCGGTAATACTTCGGTAACAAATCTTTAACTTTTTAATAAAAAATCCAAAAAATTTCGATAACCTATCGATAATACATAGTTAACAAGCCCACTGAATATTTGTAACACTTCGATAACAACTTAATAACCTTCGATAGCAAATCAATATCTCTTTGATAAAAAAAAAAATGATAGAACGCCGATAATAAGATAATAGCACTCCACTAACGAATGGTTAGTCACACGATACATTTTTGATAATATATCAATAACTTTTAAATAAATAACCGCAAATTTTCGTTAATAAATCGATAGTTTTTCGATTACTCTTTGATAGAAAGCCAATTATCTTTACTATCGAAAGCGAATTTTTAATATTCTTTAACAAATCGATAACTCGTCTATAGCGAACAGATGATAATCCCATAACTTGCCGTTGAGAAATGAACATTACGCTTATATCCCGTCGATAGCAAACCGTCAACTCATCGACAACAAACACTTAAAATTTCAATAGAAAATTGATAAAAACGCGTTCCGGTTTCAGGTTTTGCTCGGTTTGGACTTCAAGTCTTTACTCTTCTTTCCATCGCTTTCGCTTCTGTTCCGCTCCTTTCTTTTTCATGCGTTTTCTTGGCTTGGCTTGGCCTCACTACCGTGAAGACACCGGTAAGCGTCGTTATGATCATTCACATCATTATAGACATTGTTATTATACCGCGCTTTTTCTTTCTTCTCTTCTTCTGTTTTGTCTTCTTTTTATTTATTTTTTTCCCCTATATAGTGGCGACGCTTACACTAAAATTGTTTTTTCCCCGTATAATATACCACTCACTTCCACACACTACGCTTACGCTTACCATCCCATCACCTTTCGCTTACATTCTGAACTCCCCATACCGCGAGCAAATACATCAGAAAAAGTTGAATGTGCTACGCACCGACATTCTAAACGCAATATTAACAATATGTAAATTTACTCAATCAACTACACCCATAATATAAAAGTAACAATACAAACAAATGTGTTATCTCTATAAATCATTTTGGTTACTAAATGAGCCACCCTGTACTTCCCCATTCTAAAGCGCTACACTTCCATAGAAAATCCTTTGCAACATATTTCTTACATACAAACATATAACATAAACAAAATTTATTAACCCCGTAGGGAAGTCAGTAAATAGTGCTACCAATATTTGGTTCAGGACTGGACATAAAGTACAAAATAGGAAGATACTAGTTGCATAGTAACTAGATTTGTTGTAGTTGTAAAACCGACAGTTTGGGATTTTACATATCATATTAATATGCAATTTACAAAAAAAAAAAAAAATATATTCTATGAAAGCGTGCAATTACTGGCATACGCTGATGACATTCATATCATCGGCCTGAACATTCGTGCCGTTAATTCTGCTTACTCCAAACTGGAAAGAAAATCGGTAAAGATAGGTTTGATGGTGAGTGAGGACAAAACGAAGTACCTGCTTTCATCGAGCAAATAGTCAGCGCATATGCGCCTTGGCAACCACGCTACTGTTGGCAGCCATAATTTCGAAATAGTAAAAGACTTCGTTTATTTGAGAACCAGCATCAACACTAGCAACAAATCAGCTCTGAAATCCAGCGAAGAAGCACTCTTGCCAATAAATGCTACTTTGGGCAAGGTAGGTAATAGAAAAGTAAAGTCCACTCTCGGCAAACGAAAATCATACTCTACAAGCCACTTATCGTTCCCGTTTCCTATATGGTGCAGAAGAATGGCCCATGACCACATCAGATGAAACGGCTCTGGGAGTGTTCGGGAGAAAAATTCTTCGAAAGATTTATAGACTTCCACACATTGGCGATGGCGAGTACCGAAGAAGATTTAACGGCGAGTTGTACGAGCTATACGCAGACATCAACATAGTACAGCGAATTAAAACGCAGCGGCTGCGCTGATTAGGCCACGTTATGCGAATGAAAGATGACGCTCCTACCACGAAAGTGTTTCTGTCGGAACTCGCCTATGGAAGCAGAGGTAGAGGGCGGCCCCACTCCGTTGAAAGGACCAGGTGGAACACGATTTAAACTCCCTCGGTGGGACCAATTGGCGCCGATTGGCAGAGAGAAGGAGCAATTGGCGCGCGCTGTTGGACGGCCATAACCGTTTAAATGGTTAACCGCCAATTAAGTAAGTAACAAAAAAACTGATGCTAGCTTCAAGGAGCTTCAACTTTGAGTATGCTTTCTTTCCGCAGCCTTCACTTACGTGAACTCTATCTTATATATTACTAGAAGACCCGGCAGACGTTGTCCTGCCCTAAATTTGGCCTATCTGCATACATTTTAATAAGCTTTATCCGTCTGACTCTGTCCTCCCCTTCTTCACTTTATCCTAATCCTTTTGTTCACTCCTCCCTCCGTATTTCTCCTTCTCTCTTTGCTCTTCTCTCAATTTTTGCCCAATTCTTACCCTCTACACAACTAAAGACTCTCCTGAATTAAAAAAAAATTTCATAGTACCTCCAAATCGCGGGCCCCCTCAGAAACCCCCCCACCCCCGCGGCGGGCCTGGTGATCTGCTATACTTGATATCATTCGCTATAATATTTTTTATTGACAAGCTGGTTGTTTAATTAAACACCAAGCAATTACACGGAAGTATATCAGCACCACCTGAAAATATGAGTGCCACTACGTATACGTAACATTTTATTATTACGTATAAACAAATAAAAAAATTGCAATAAAAATATTGCGACTATAAACTGAAATATAACCTATCCTATCTCTCAAGTTAAATCAAACTACATCCGGGGTGCAAAACAAATTCAAAATCGGTTAAGTAGTTTAGGAGTCCAACACGTCCAAATATGTTGTGACACGTGTTTTTTATATATTAAGATTTCTAATTGCTGTATTTATGTGCAGATCCCCTTTTCGCTCTTATTTGGAATCCAAACCTATAAATAAAGTTTTAATTGTAAAGATGGAAATTCGTGCTATTAGCGAGCTTTGGGCATTATTGGTCGCAGGGCTATTGTTTAGCAATATTTTATTAAAATATTTTTTTAAAAATAAACGATTGTTAATACACAAAGAAATATATTTGTAATATGACACTATTGTGAACATTTGATTCGAACTAACACTGCATTACCGGCAGCTGCTAACATTCGCCAGATGGCAGCACAAGCGCATGTAAGTTTTTATTCATAGATGATTGATTGATAGAACAGATTTCTGTTGATATTTGATATGAGAATTCGTATTTTGTTCCGCAAAATTCGCAAGGATCCGGCTAGTAGCATTAGATCCAACATAGTACATTTGTATAATGACAAGCAAATTACACTTTAGTGCCACACTTACACGTCAGTTCATATTAAATATGCCTAGGTCCTTCAGAGATCAGTTTAGGGGTTTTCGAAAGATTGCGTCGAAACCCGAAATGG
The DNA here is from genome assembly GCF_040869045.1 of Eurosta solidaginis. Classification (NCBI taxonomy): domain Eukaryota; kingdom Metazoa; phylum Arthropoda; class Insecta; order Diptera; family Tephritidae; genus Eurosta; species Eurosta solidaginis. Next base: position 303,374,185 of record NC_090319.1, on the reverse strand, counting down.
GTTTTGTTATATAATATGTGGAAAAAGTACCAGTTTAAATATTTCGAAAATGTGCCAATAAAAGAACTAGTTCTTAAGTAGAAATCTTATATATTATTTCTAATTTCTGTTTTTATGTGCATGCCCCTTTTTTGCTCTTATTTGAAATCCAAATCTGTAAAAAAATTTGTGGTTGTAACGATGGAGATTCATGCTATTAGCGAGCTTTGGGCATTATTAATTGTAGTGTTTTTGTTAAGCTATATTTTGTTAAAATATTTTGTTAAAAATAAAAGATTGTGAGCACACAAATAAATCTATTTGTACTATGGCAGTATTTTGAATATTTGATTAGAACTAACACTGCATTGCCGGCAGTTGCTAACATTCGCGAGATGGCAGCGCAAGCGCATGCGGGTTTTTATTGATAGATGACTGCTTGATAAAACAGCTGATTTCTTTTGATATTTGATATGAGACTTTTGTATTTTGTATTTTTTTAGTTCGGAAGTATAGAAAAGGTAATGCAGAGAAAATAGCTTCCACCGCCTAGGACATCGCCATGTTAAATTCGCCAGTTGAAACCATGCAAAAGTGATTGAGGGCGAACTAGTAGTGGTTCCTAATGCAGTAGAAGCGCACAAGTTTTGAACAAGAGATTTCCCTACAGGAAGCTTCTTTTTCTTCAATTATATCCACGTATAAATCCACAACATCTTTTGCTACTTTCTTGTTCAAACAGGAAATAAGCGCACTTGTCTGAAATTATAAATATAAAATGCAGCATTTATAATATAGCACTTTTGCCTTTTCGCATTATTTCGTACATGATTGGATGTAAGAAAGCACGTTTGTAAAAGTATATCCACATTCCGATTCCAACGAACACGCAGCTTCAGGACATATCAGGCAAAAAGAGGGGCGCTTGCATTGCCTTTAATGCGTGTCATGAATTATAATTTCATTTGAACTCTACGCTTTCGAGTATCATAAATTACCTGCTGCATTTATTATAAAAGTAAAACAAAAAATATATAAATAAAAGCTGTGCAAAAATATACCCATAAAATATGGATATATTTTACTCAGCAGAGAAGCACAGTAAGGTAAAAATTTCAAATATATCTTTTGCGATATCTGAACAAACGGGTCTGACTTATGTATATTATTCATATACCCGTTGTCCAGTAGCGAGGGTGTTCGTTTTGCTTAGTTACTTTGCCGCTCATTAAAAGATACGGAAACGGCCACCTGGTAGCCGATGTCCAGACGATGCTTGGATTATGAAGGGAACACTTCTACGTGCTCCTAAATGGGGTCAGCAATGAAACGCCCAGGGAACATTATGAAAACGAGCTTGCAATCTATGTCTATTACAATGGAATAAATGATCCCCAACCGACTTTTACGAAGTAAGAAGAGCGGTAACCATATTAAAGTACACCGAGGCCGGGGCCCTGATGGGTTACCGCAGAGGTATTCAAATACGGCACATAGGAGCTGGTAAGGCGCAGGCGTCAACTTCTATGCGAAATTTTGTCGACAAGAAAGCCGATCCTGCAACCTATGCCAACTATAGAAAAACCAGCCGTCTTAGTATCGCATATAAGGTCCTGTTACTCACTTTATTGGACCCCAACGTAAATCGGCTGATTGGATCTTTTCAGTGCATCTTCAGACCTGATAAATCAGATTTTCAACGTGCGCAAAATACTGGAAAGGCCTGCTGCACATCACCTCTTCAACGTCGCTGTAAAATGACGTTGAGCAACTTACAGACAGAACTAGGAAGAACCTCTCCAAGCTGTTCGAAACTAAACGAGGTTTCATACGAGTTACACTCTATCGTAAAATTCATTTAATTTAATACTTAACCGGTCTGGGACGATGCTGACAATTTTGTTATTCGATCCCGCGCCGTAAGTTCTGCTTACTCCAAACTTGAAAGGAAGCGGAAAGATGTGTTGGATTGTGAATGACGAAAAAACGAGGTACCTGCTGTTATCAAGCCTCAATCACGCAGCAATTTTCAACCATAATTTAAAAATAGCAAAAGACTACGTTTATTTGAGAACCAGCGTGAACACAAACAACAATATATATATATATATAAATGCTTACAGTGTCGGCCCAGAAATAAGTAAATCCTACAAGCTGCCAGATTACTGCAGCGCTTTTCAAGCGGAAATTATAGCAGTGAAGAGAGCAGCAGAAATTCTGGAGGAAGCGTGTTTAAGCTGTAATCGCGTCAATATACATATTGATAGTCAGGCTGGGATTAAGGCAATAATCGCTCGCAGTACTTCATCAAGAAGTGTTCTGGAAAGCAAAGAAGCATTAGAAAAACTTCGCTCATGCGGAGCCATACATCTTTACTAGGGAATAGGAAGGGATAGAAGGTAACGAAAAGCCCGATGAGTTGGCAAGGGAAGGTGCAACTATCGCTGAGTCGCCGATAGATATCTCCATCCGTTTTGGAGAAATCAAAAGGAGACAGCAGTTGCATATGATCCATCAAGCAGGAAAGGCGTGGACAAAACACGGAGCTGCACAATTTCTAGGATTATGTGCAAAGCCTATGATATTAGACTCACTCTCTGAAGAGAGAAGGCTTAAGGCTCACGATGGGCATACTGATTTGAGACTGCCTAGCGTCACATGATTATAAGTTAGGCCCCGGCAGTAATAGCATGTGCAGGAAGTGTGAGTTGCAGGAAGAAACGATTGACCACGTTCTGTGTTCTTGTCCTGCGCTCGCCAGGTCAAGGCTCCAGCTATTAGGGGCAGCAGAGTTGCCAGATCTCGAGGCAGCAATTAAGCTGGGTCCTAGAAAACTGTTAGCATTTGCCAAGAGGACGGAGTTATTCTATAACATATGTCGTAACACCTGATTAGGGTTCTTCCGTTTGGTCGTAAAATAAATTCTGTTAACACTATGGACAAATTCGGTCTATGTGAGGTCTTTATTGGCCGGCCAATTCGAGCTAACCTAGCCTAACATTCGCCTTACTTGGCTCTCCTTGCAGTTGGTGAGTGCATCTGCGTACACATGGTGATCACATCACAACCCCTAGCTTAGAAAGCCTAACTGTAATATTAAAATCAGACATTCGCCGCTCTCTGACACAAACACACACAAACATACATACCTTATCCGATTTCGAAAACTCATAAACAAAATGTAGACATGCCAGCTATGAGTATAAAATACCAACGAATGAATAAAAACGAATTTGTAAGCTCGTATTTGTGCCCTTGTGTGAATCACAAAAATATTGAAGTACAATTTACAACAAATTGCATTTTATGCTTTAAAAGTAATCCTTATGCCATTGACTATTCCTCGAAATTATAACTGGATGCAGTATTTCGAAATAGAATTATGTTTTTATATGTAAATTGTGAAAACCAAATTCAACAGAAGCAGATGCAATGCTCAGTTAATTATTAAAACTTTGTATTTTAGTTGCAATTCATGTGGCACATAAAAGCTTATTAAATATTTTAATTTTTCTACCACCTAATTATAATATATTAAGATATTGTTAGGGATTTGAATGCGGTGTAGAATGAATGAAGCAAATGACTTCATAGTGATGTGTAAACCTCTATGCCCACGGTATGGATAATTTCACCATGTAAGCGTATGTGAAGTGTTTGAAAGTGGAATTCAAGGCGAATCCATACAATGTGATGGCAAAGCAAATTCAATCCAGGTCGCCGTGTAGAAGAATGTCAATTCAAAAGAAAGTTTACATTGATTTAGATTAACTAACTTATTGCTGTACAATGTGTTGTATGGAAAATAATCAAGAAGAAGCAATCAGCTGATGGGATAACAACGCGTGGTATTGAATTCGCCTTGCCTTATTGGTAATACAGAATGTAAGAATGGGTAATACAGAACTGTAGCGTTATGTGCGAGAAATGTACGTGGTAGAGTTGATATGAGCAAAATCAGAGAGGAAATTAGTTAATGGAAATTTTTAAAGGTAGAAAAACAAGTCGCTAATATTTGAAGGAAAAAACGAAATGGCAAAGGAAAAGGAGATGATGCAAAGAATAAGAAATAGAAGAAGAAGAGGTTAAAAAATGGATAACACTACACTAACTTCGACACAGATGAGAATGATAATAACGATGCTTATGATTATCGTCATGGTTACGGAAGTCAAGGAAAGATAAGGCTTTCGTTAGGAAAGAGTATCGATGAGTTGTCGATTTGTTTATTCTAAACTGTAAGTAGAGTAAAGTAACTTTTTCCAACAAATTTTTCTTTGAAATTAGTAGCAAAGTGAAAAGTAAAGTCCTCTCTCGGCAAACGACTTTCATACTTCTCGTACCCGTCCTTCGAAATATTTACGGCCTCGGATTACCATGCAAATTGAAAGAGACACACCTCCTTAATCTCTTAGTGCCAAATATTTGTTTTTTTAAGACTCATAAAATATGTACTTCCTCTAAGCGTGCGTCTATGTAAAATTTTAAAAATTCCGAAACATCACTATGCCCGTGGTGAATAGATGCTGTACAACTACAACGGCAATGTGAGCATATGAGAAAACAAATATCTACGCACACATCAACTCAGCAGCTAAGATCGTAGACAATATAACTCACACATATACATAGTAACAAAGAGCGCAGAAGATATAACTCACATGCACAAAGCGAAAATGAGCGTAGACGGTATGACTTAGGTTAAGTTTATGATCGAACGTAATTGCATCGCGCGATGCGACGAGAATCGCTGTTAGCGCTAAATTATATTAGTTCATATGGAGATGTTTATGACAAAGCGATTTAGCGTAAAGCGAATTGAGCGATTACAAGTGACAAAAGCGACGAAAATTTGCAACCAAAATATTTTGATTCAGTTGAGCGAAATTACCGAAACAATATGGATGTTTTTATTGAAAAGGTACGTGACAAGCAGTGTTTGTGGAAGATTACGACAATCGCGATTTGATGCACTTGATATTTTTTTCTTATGTATATTTTTTAAATATTTTTTTCGTAACAAATAGCTATTTTCTAATAATAAAATTTTACAAGTTAGTGTGCCCATGTTGCTTTCCCTACACTGCCACAGCGTGAACAAAAATATGTTGAGTTATATTGCTGAACATTTCATCGCTTGCGATTTCGCTCTACTATAAACACTCAATCGCCAGTGATAACGCTAGCGAAAATGTAACAAGCGATGGAGAGTTTCTCGTCGCAACGCATGATGCGATTACGCTCGATCATAAACTTAGCCTTGCTCGTGTGCATAGAAGGCAACAGCGAATATGTGATGCGGCAGATAGAAAATAAAAATAAACATTAATCGAGGAGGCTTTTCTCGAAAACCTAGACTATGGGAGGAATAGACGAATAAAGAAAATGAGAGTATTAAATCAGCGCTATCTGAGGAATAATCAATCAGTTTGATTTTATCACGTTGCAAGTAAAATTGTGATATTATACTACTACCATAGTAGTGCTGAAAAAAAAAAAAAACATTTTGTTCATTCGTCATTTCAGTGCATGATTCAATTACTAGAGGTTTGTTCTTCAATGACGGCAGAGCTTTGACACTCCCAAATTGAAAAATCTGGACGAGTTGCTTTTACGAAGTAAGGAAACCGGGTAATAATTAAATCCCCTTTAACGAAAATTGTAGTAGAAAAGTACCTTTAGTAGTTACTACTAAGTAGGATATTAGTAGTGATAATAAATTTGTAAATGCCAATAGGTTTTGGAGGAAAAAATTAATTTTCTACTAAATATTTCGTGAATTGAAGAAAAGCTATGTCGGTTTAGAATTTTATTCAAAAATACAATATATCAAAATTTGTTTCGAAAACTCCCTATATGAGCATAAGTTCAATGCATTTTGACATAAGAGGGAGTTAATGAAAAGCATTCTGACGCGTTCTTCAATCTAATTCTAATAAAGGGCGTTTTTGTGACAAATCATGAAATAGGAAGTTTTTGAAAAATATTTTGAGATATATTATTATATTGAAAAGGCACCCGACATGGTCTAACAAAAAAAAAAAAAATAAAAGAATATGGCTTATTGTGTTAGAACTTCATATTCCGGTCTTGACTATGACAGAAGAATTCAGATTTTATGCGGTCCTGCAACACAAGGAGTATTCACCTTTTTATTCTGAAATTTCGGAAAGCTCCTTTACGTCAAGTATTCATGGAAGTGTTCCGGATAAACCGTTAATTTAGAATACTCGGAACACGTTCGTTTGATACTACCTCACGAGGTCCGAATATACATAATATTCAAAATATAAACCGATTCCCCAAATTCTTAAATGGAGACGAATGTTTCGAACATACGAAATGAATAAGTTAACGTGCTCAATGAGTACATTTCCTTATGGCATCTTCATTATTTAGTAATGCCATTTTTACGTGAATCGATTTACTAGTCGAGTTTTTGACGTCGAACGATGAATTTTGAGGTGTTTTAGGTTTCGTTTGTTCACAGGTTTATGGAAGTGCGCGATTCTTTGGTGTCCGTACTTTTCATAAAACGCATGTTCAGCCACACTAATAGATCATGGCATAGTTAATAAATTCATCATACAATTAAAATAAATGTTCTAAGGAATTATGCAATTTAGTACTTTTCGGGTATTTGTAAACTGATTGCTTCCTATTTCGCAAAGAAACAACACAGTTAACGGATGTCAATTCGATTTGGGAGCAAAATGGCTGCAATTGTCAAAAAATTTGTCTGTCGAGCAAACCTCTTGTGATTGAATCATGATTTCAGTGATTCGAAAAATAACAGAAGGTAACTAAATAATCGAAAAGTCTTAAGTTTAAAAAATATACTTTTGAATTCATGTGCCAGATAAAAACATATTTTGTTCACAAAACAATCAAGCAGATAAACTGTTTAAGTGACTTAAACTATGAACATTTTTCTTTCGTTTGTTTCATTAGCCATTGAGTGTGCTTGTAATTCTCGACTGGTTACTAAAATATTCTAAAGACATAGTTTAAATTTTTATGTCAAATCGGGGGTTTTTCCTAGCAAAATAAAGTGGGTCACACCGCAGCCAATACCTCAGAGCTCACAGTGCTTGCCCCCAATAAATACATACAAAAGTGTAACAGGTGCATAGCGACCTCTGTTCTTCTACAAGAATAAAAAAATAAAATAAACATATAAAATAACACAAAGTCCACTAAAATAACAAATACGTAATGTAAATTTAAAAAACTATTCGCCCGCCGAATCACCAAAGCTTAGACATAAACAAAAAGGTTTATATAAAAAATAGCCCTTAGTGATTTCCAATCCATGTTGTCGACGAACATTAACTTTTTTTCTTCAATGAAAGACTACATTATAAGACTAAAAATTTAACATACATACATATGTATCCTGTATATCTATTGTAATGCAGCAAAGACCCTTTTCTATAAGAATTAGTATGAGCACCACTAACATGTTAAAAAGCTCCATTTAAACAAATGAAATTAATCCATATCACAAAGATATACTATGCTCAATATATTACATACATACATGGGTTAAACAAAGTGTTTATACATTTATCTTCATTTTCCACTATTTATCAACAAAAGTAGTGTGCACTTTCACAATAATGAAAAAAGATAAAAAGAAACTACAGAAAAAAATGTGTTCACAAAAATAGCAGCATCATTCAAAAACAAAGGAATGAAGTGTTACGCACTCACCATTCATGCATGTAGGGTAGCCCTTTGTGCAAAACATGCATATGTTTTTGCTATTGTTGTTTTTGTGCTTTGTTATCACTATTCAGGTGAACATATCTGTACTCAAAGGCTATAGTTGGACAATAAAACTTGCGTTTTATATAAGTATATAAGTAAACTCATACATACATATAGAAGCGCGCAGAAAAATAGCAGTAGCAATTTTGATCAAAGTTCTTGACAAAGAAATCTTTTTTTTTTTTTGTATTTTCGCTGTTTTAAGAAAAAGCTTCTATGAATTGTATAACTAAAGCTACCAATCTAAACAACGTTTTCGAAAAAATGCGAAAATTTCCAACTTTTTATTTCACGTTCTCTAAACTTTTTTTTTTTTTTTTTTTGAGTTTGCAACCGTGTATCCCAAACAATTTTATTTTAATAAAATGCAAGTCATAGGTTTCTCAGAACTCGTATTGAATTTATACAATTTTTTTCCCGAACGGCGTTTCAAACAAAGTGTGACATTTATGTGATACACCCAACAATTTTAACGAAAATGCGTTTAAGTTGGTAACAAAACTCTCATTCGCCTTTCATATATGACATTTATGCCAGATTCTAACGAGTTCAAATGCTATTAGGGATGGGCGCGAGTTCACCTAAATTTTATTCCACTGGAAATTTCCAGCACTGCTATAATTAGGAAATAATCTGTCGAAACTGTGCGAGTGTGTTTGACAGCTTAAACTGTTTGTTTTTAGGAAGAATTACAAAATCTCAAAATTTGCGATTTTTTCGTATGTTTTAATAATAGAAGTGGCCTCGGGCGATCGAAGAAATACATCTTTAGGCAACAATGCAATATGTGGCAAATCAGCTAAAAATCCTTTTTTGCGCGGGCTTCTTGGAGCATAATATTATGAAAAAGAACGTTTGCCCTCACCTCATGTTGTCAAAGCAATACCGTGGCAAGATTAAGCATATCCTCAATATCTCTTTTGTTGAGTCCACCCGACCAATGTGTGTTTATTGTATTTCACATTTGTTCCACAAGGAACTGCGACCATCAGCCAATCATCAGCGGAGCCATTTTGGGTTGATCGTCACCGTGTCCTACATAGAATCGCCATTGAAACCAAAACCTGCCACTACCCACACGTTCTGCCAAGCATATTTCATGCACACACATCAATTTGTTATACAAATAAAAACAAAATAAAATATCAATAATTTTATTGTTTTTAAAATTTGACATCTGAATTTAGATCGAAAAGTATGCTGAAAAAAGTGAAGAAAAAAATTTTTTTTTGAACTGCTTTACCGACACTTTCTGTGATTTATGTTTTTTTTTTCATGTAGCAGTTTAGCCAAACTCGCACCCAGCCTAACTTTCTGTTTGATAAATTTTTTATCAGCACCAAAATTGTTTTTCGAAAGCAATCCCCCAGTATTCGTATACCCAACTTTACATATGCACAGGTATTACAGGTTAAATCTGATAACGTCGGATGCAATGGTATAAAGGGTCGAGATATAGATATGCCTCGGTATATCAATATTATCGGTGTCCAAAAATATTTTGATAAGGCCAAAACCGTATGTATGACCGTCCACGGTTAACGTTTTTGATAAAATTTGCTTTAAGATATGTTTAGAAATCTAGCTCATTACACACTATTAACCTTCATGTATCCGTTAATCACAAGGCCTTCCCAGCGCAACATATAGCTTCTCCAACCCAATTGTCAACCTCACCTACCCGTGGCGAATCATGTTTCATTAACAGCCGCAGCTCTGGCGACCCCACCCCCTATATCCAAGAGGAACTAGGGGGTGGGGAGGGCGGTATGGCCTAGAAGGTTTAATGTGGTGGTACAAATCGTTCACAAAGCCTTTGGGGAGTGTGTTTATCGTTAATACAACAACAGTAGCAAATAAAAAAAAGCAAAGTTAAATAAAAGTTTCCTAAAAAGCAAGCCGCAAGGTTTACAATAGCTTCCTTAATATCATTGATGTATATTGTAACGATTTTCCGCAATTCCTTATCATATTTGGTTTCTGGATGAAACGGTTTCAGCGTTGTGCCATCATCAGTGCAAATTTTTGTTCTGATCTCTTATTGTCGTTTGTTTTGTATTTATATTTCATAGGTAAATGAGCAGGTATTGTCAAAAGGGATGTTAGTTTTATATACTACGTGTTCATTCAGTATTGAGGGTGGTTTTTACTGATCGATTTGTGTAGATGACTGAGGCAGGTAGAAGTCAGCAATTCTAGTACGTTAACCTTCTTTGTGTGTTAGTTTTTTGGGTGCGTTTATATGTTATTGTGTGTTCGTCCGTTGTACCTTTGTCTATACTTGGTTTTTTTGTAAACAGGTTTTAAGGTTTAAATATTGTGTTAGAAATTGTGTTTGTCACTGATGAGGGCACAACGACGCAACCGATTTGTCTCGAAACCAAATTTAACAAGGGATGATGGAAAATCGTTTCAATAATCATCAATTTACCACCTTGTGTGAAAACCAAAATGAGTCCTAGATAACATTTCTGAGTCCATTTGGTGCATAAAATCATTGAAACTATTATTATCTGACCACCATAATCTAAAAATACCACCCCATACCAGGTAGTCTGCATTTGTAGACATTATAAAAAGTATATGGAAAATTTCATAACAATGTTGACCCTAACTTGTCGAAACATAATTTTTTCATCTTCTTCTACTACCAGCATACTCGAGGCTTTTACTTTGTCGATAGTATGATGACTTAGCTGAACTTCGTAGCTCCCGACTATGTATCTGAGTGCTCTAGGGTATACCACCCACAACGATCTGTCTTTAAGAGGGCGGCAGGATTTTAGTGAAAAGTAATTGCATCTAACTATTGAATGATTTGCAGCTACAGAGTAGACTCAGCTTTGTTTAAGTAAATACAATCTTCCCAATTATGTTGACGAACCTTCGGCACCCTAACACCAAGATTTTAGAAAAAAATGTTTCAATTAGAAACAAGTTTTTCTAAGCGGAGTCGACCCTCGGCAGTGATTTGGTAAACACTCAGAGCGTATTTCTGTCATGAAAAGCTTCTTAGTGAAAATTCATCTGCCTTGCGAATATCGATCAGAGTCCAATCCCGCCGATTTGTAGGGAAAGTAAATGAAAAAAAATCTGCCTGAATCTAGTCGGAATAGGCGTACCCTTAGCAGTAGCAAAGGAGAATATCCAAAGCTTCTACTTGAAGAAAGCACAAACAGAGTGAAATTACATCACCACCTGTGCAATATCAAAATCCATTTGCCAAACTATGATAGAAAGAGGACAAGAAGTCTTCTGAACAAATCCAGGGCTAACACACGCAAACTGATAGCAGTCTGCACCAGTTATTGAGCAGTAGGTACGCATGCGGAAAAGATAGGCGTTCCGTATAACGAATACTGCAGAAGTTGCAAAGATCCAAATGCCAGGGAGACAGTAGAACACTTTATGTGTAAATGCCCAGCTCTAGCTAGAGTCCGGGCAAGGTTTCTTGCAACCCCGTTTTTAGAAGACTTCAGAGGGTTATCTGTGATAACAATCCGGAATATTCTTAATTTTATCAACAACTCTGGGTGGTTGTAATATATTGACCGTAACATTCCGTAGGTTTTTAGACGACATCAAAACGGCTTTAAACAGCTACTTGGGCCACCAGGATCGCAGCCATTTCACCTACCAACCTACCTAGTCGGAGGTAAATCGTGCCAAATATGTACTCAGGCCGGACCACACATCTTTACTGGTTTCCCGGTAATAAAAGGATAGAAGTTAACGAAAACGACGATGAGTTGGCAAAGGAGGATGCAAAACTCGCTGAGTCGACGATAGACGTACCAGTCCATTTGGAAGAAATCAAAAGGAGACAGGAGTTGCTTATTATCCATCAAGCAGGTAGGGCGTGAACAAAAGCGCGGGGCTGCAAAATTTCTAATATCATGTGCAAAGCTTACGATATTAGACTCGCAAAGTGGCCCACGATGGGCATACTGACTGGACACTGCTTTCCGACGTCACATGCTTATAACTTAGGCCTCGTCAGTAACAGCAAGTGTAGGAAGTGTGAGCTTCAGAAATAAAGGATTGATCACGTCCTGTGTTCGTGTCCTGCGCTCGCTAGGTCAAGGCTCCAGCTATTAGTGGCGGCAGAGTTGCCAGATCTTGAGGCAGCGATTAAGCTTGGTCCTAGAAAACTGGTAGTATTTGCCAAGAGGATGGTGTTATCCTATAACATATGTCCTCGCAACTTATTGGGGTTCTTCCGTTTGGTCGTCAAACAAATTCTGGTAACACAATGGACGCATTCAGTCTATGTGAGGTCTTTATTTACCGGCCAGTTCAACCTAACCTACGTACTCGTGGAACAGGCTGAAAGCACCGTTTACGGTCGAGATGAATTTGCTATTCAAATGTTACACTTTTCTTCGTGTTAGATATATTCGAAATTGTAAAAATTCAAAACCCTCATAAGTAAAGACACATGTACAGATTTGACAAAATACTGGCATATGCCGACGTTAAACTCCACCGATCTACCATTAAACACGTTAACAATTTTGACTGGTATTAATTAATCTTGTGCACGTCAATTATAATTAAAAAGAAATTAATTGCATTATATTAGAAATATGGCATCGAACTGAAAACGACGGCTGTTTATATTTTGGTAAATTTGTTTACATATGTATTAGTGATGACGATTTCGGTGTTTTTTTATGTACCGATAATTGGGCTGTAATCCCGCACTTGTTAAAAACTACATTTTAATAACTTATTTTGTTTTGTGGATATTCCGAAAATGAGGTTTATTGAAACGACTCTCGGTCATCCCTTATCAAATTTTTTTTGGAGACCGGTTTCAGTGTTGTGCCATAATCAGTGTCGAGAAAATCGACAAGGGATGACGGAAAATCGTTCCAATATACACCACGTTTTAATAACCATTTTAGAAAAAAAACAAAAATAAAATAAATGAAAAAAAGTTTTTGGCAAGATTTTTGCAAATTATTTCTAAATAGTTTTCGAGATACTATTGTCTCAAGCCGACAAAAATCCAAATAAATACTGCAGCCAGAGACAGGACTATACATTCTGAAAGGTTTCGATTAAAAATAAACATATGAATTACCATAACTTGTGTTTTTGTATTATATTTATGTGCAAGTAAGTGTACTTGCAGTGGTCCATTTTCCGCAGGTCAACTTCACTTTGAAACAATTTTCACCATTCGTCTGAAGAGCCTCTACTAAATTTCAAACAAATCGTACGATTTATTCAAAGAGGCTGGTCACCAGTCCACCAAAGAAATGTTTCTCAAGCAAATCGCGACATAAATTTGGTTTATTACACAAGGTCGGGCCCTTGTACACTTTCTTGAAAGAAAAAAAAAAAGTACCCCTGTACCAAACTTCAAGCATTTCGTACCATTACGTATTTTATTATGTACCAAAGTTCAAGCAATTTTCCTGAGCTCAACTTCACTTTGGAACAATTTTCACTATTCGTTTGAAGAGCCTCTACTAAATTTCAATCAAATCGTTCAATACGATTAATTCGAATAGGCCGGCCACAAGTCCACCTCATCGAACGATATTTCTCTTATATAAGCTAGGCAAAGTGGTCCCGTGCGCCAAATCTCAAGCAAGTCGCAACATAACTACAGTTTTTTACAAAAGGCCGGGCCCTGGTACAATTTCTTGGAAGAAAAGTTTCTCAAATTATTAACTAGTCCAGAAATTACCCCTGTATCAAACTTCAAGCAATTCGTATAAATAATTAATAGTTTTTTTTTTTAGACTAGGTCGACCACTGGTCCACTTCCCGGAAAGAAAAGAAATAAGACGAATCAAATTGTGAAACTATACCATTTTTGAATATTCTGGAAAACTCAGACAATTTTCCTTAAAATCGATGCAGTCATTTTAGGGGAGTTCAGTCGCAAACACACTCACAGAAAAAATATATATCTATGGCAATTTCGCACCACTTAGCTTAAGTAAAAATATTTGCAATTAATTTTTATATAACATAGAAGCATCTCATCGTTGTGACCTCTTATATCTTGTAGCAGACATCCAGTGATAAGATTATGAAAAAAAAAATATGTGGAGACCTTCATCGTATCTTTGTTAAGAAGGTGAAATATCACTTTAACTTTAACTCGCGATATTTTTCTTTTTTTGTCAAATTGCCACAGAAATATAAAGATAAATGAAAATTCCTATTTTCATCAAAACCCATAAGAAATCTATGTAGGCTAAATTTCGGGACAACCCGCTATCATTTTATTGAACTTTCAGCTCCCGGGAAGCAAAACATCCTGAAAATCATCATCTCTAGTTCGTGTTCATGACGTATAGGTATATTAATGAATATTTTATCGTTTATACGCGCATTCATGGACAGATATGTAAATAAAAAAGAAAATTTTGAAAAGTATCACAGCGGTCAATACACATTAGTGTGCGTCATATTTTTCAGAGTTAAGAAACAAAGACAGAATGTGCCTAGAATAACTCTTTGTCGGTTTTAAATATAATTTTTTCATAAATAGGTAGAATCAATTTACCAACGGATTCAGAAAACTGCAAGAAAGCTCTCATCGCAGAGCAAAGAAACTAAATGTTTAAGATACGTACGCTCAACTCTTAAATATATAACTAAATTTTGAACAACAACAAAAACATCAAGATAAACAGTTGAAATAGAAAATAGCCACGCATACTACACAATAATGAGAGCGTATGACATTATATGAAGCTCAGATATGCAGATATTATAACCTGAGCAAATATGAGAAACAGAGATGATAAACAAATAAGCAGCTACTTAAAAATATGGTTCGCTAAAAATCTACACCTTGCGAGAAATAAGCGAACCAGGCAAACGAGAATATAAAAACAGTTCAGTTGAAGTTGTTGTGAATCAGTTTGATTTTAAAACGTTGTGAGTGAAGCATGCGAGTTATGTAATTGTTAAATACGACTACCATAGTAGTGTTGCAAACAAAGAACATTGTGCTATACTGAGTATGTAAGTTATTTATTCGCCAGTTCACGGAAGGTGCCAACTAATAAATAATATCTTAAGATTCGCCACAATATTAAGCTGCTACTTTTATCAGAAGGCAAGCTTTTGCAACTTGTAGAATGACAAGCACAAATTTTTGTTTGAGAACATACCACAGCCAATTTTAATGGGTACCGTCCAGTCAGTTTTAATGAGTACCGTAGCGTTAAGCCTCGACTATTGCTTCAACTTTTCCTTCATGTTTAGGACACCTCAAGAAATTTATAAATAGGAAATTCACTATAGCGTATTTTCTGAACAAATTTATCAAATTCCGCTTCATAATTGTTTCAAATGATATATAGCTTCGGAGCTGCATAAAAATATGTGCTCATTTAAATAAGGCACACCCGACTTGCACGCAAGCATTCATATATAGATATATGTATGTTATTTTCTGAACAAATCCTTTC